>NW_019942677.1:215224-235175 GCF_002910315.2 Salvelinus sp. IW2-2015
TACACCCGCTCTGTCACTGAGTTACAGTGAGTCATCATGTTAATACACCCTGTCTGTCACTGAGTTACAGTGAGTCATCTGTTAATACACCCGTCTGTCACTGAGTTACAGTGAGCTCATGTTAATACCCCGTCTGTCACTGAGTTACAGTGAGTCATCATGTTAATACACCCGTCTGTCAAGTTACAGTGAGTATCATGTTATACACCTGTCTGTCACTGAGTACAATGAGTCATCATGTTAATACACCTGTCTGTCACTGAGTTACAGTGAGTCATCATGTTAATACACCCGTCTGTCACTGAGTTACAGTGAGTCATCATTTAATACCACCTGAGAGTGTTTTCAATTATTATAATTCTTTGAATATATATTTTTTTAAAGCTGGCCTGTTAGCGGTTTACATTTTGATATGGCTTTCCTATTGCCCCAGCTGCACTTCATTTCCTCCTCCTCTACCTCCCTCTTTCTTTTGGAACATCACCTCATCCCTCCATACAATTCTTTCATCCTTCTCTCGCTCTCCTCATCCCCCCCCCACCCCTCCGGACGGTAGCAGCTCAAGGGCGTGTCCTCGCTGAGGAGGGTGTGTATGTCCCGAGCCCCCCCGCTCATCTTACTCGGGGGGGAGGAGGAAGAGGAAGGAGCTCAGGGAGTATGTTTGACCCCCCCCAACCCTCACGCTGATCCTCACCCCATAGACTGTGTGTTAAGACTGCATGCGAGTGGAGTTATGAATAGGCATTCCAAGACACACATTTACACACTCACACATTTTCTCAACGTTTTCCCATTCAACCACACACATTCTCAGTCACAGTTGCTTGACGCATGTGCAAACATTACACACACATCACTAAAAGCAATACAAAGTGATAGTCAGACCAATTCTTAAGGTTAAATAGCATTTCTACGGTCAGCATCTTCTCCCTGACCCTTCCCTTACCTCTCTTCCTCTGCATGGAGTTCTTGGTTTGGCCTGAGTGCTCCTTATAGTCCTGCTACAGTGCTGCTTCAGTGCTGCTACTGTTGACTGCAGTATACCTAACCCAGCCCAGCACAGTGTGACACACACACTCCTGCGTCTTGCATTTCTAGCAGCTTTGCTGTGTGTGTTGTCAGTGTGTGTGTGTGTGTGTCAGCCAGCCAGCCAAGGATTGTGTGTGTTCGAGAGAGCGGCAGTGAAAAAGTGTGTGTGTTTGAGGAAGTATTAGACTGTTTAAACCAGCATGGTTTGCAGATGTACATTTTCCTGTTTGCAGAATGTTTTTCCCGGGTTGTTTCCTGCTCTGCTGTGAGGATGGTTGTTGGCATGTCTTTGACAACAGTTGAAGACAGCGCCCTCTAGGATAATGCCATGTCATTACAGCGGCCTATGCATTGTTTTCCGCTCACTGCACTTTGAATTGTGGAACGACACTTCTCACCACTTATATCTCTATCACTGGTCAGAATTGTGACTGATAATATCTCATTTTGTTTCCCCCCCTTGATATCTTTTCTTTTCTGTTCTTCAGCCCAGGGAAAAGGGTCGCATGCGATTTCACCGGCTCCAGAATGTTCAAATCGCCCTGGACTTCCTCAAACAGAGACAGGTACAACTGACACGCACACACGCACACACACACACACACACACACACACACACACACACATCTGCCGCTCTCAACCCACTTAATATCTCAACAGGTACTCATGCTCTCAGAAATACACATTGAGCTGAACTAAGCCAAATTCAACCACATCTGCTTTTGGAAATAGTTTTTTTTTCTTTTTTCGTTTGGTTTATTTGACCATTTTCTAAAAACCCCATACAAAGCACATCCATAAATAAAATCATTGAGGTGACCTCTCGCTCTCTCTCTCTCCTGTCCCAATATGTCAGTGCTGCATGACTGGGACTCCCAGATGACCACAGTCACACCTCACTAACCAATGCTGCACCTCTCTCTTAGAGACACCGGCTCTTACTCGACACGGGCTTCATCTCGGTAGCCTTCAGTAGCTTCCTCTCCATGTTTCATTGCTCTTATGTGCACTGATGTGAGAAAGACGCTCGGAATATGGAGGGTAGTCGCACCCTTTTGTAGTATTCAACGTTGCAATAGAGAACAGGAAGTCAATAACATGGAGCACATGGGTACCCAACTCCAGTCCCCTTACAGCTTCCTAGTCTATGTCAAAGCGTTAATTAGGTTACCACTCGGCCAGCTGTTTAATCCTCCCGTTCTTCATGTTCCAGGTCAAACTGGTGAACATCCGGAACGACGACATCACAGACGGCAACCCCAAGCTGACACTGGGCCTCATCTGGACCATCATCCTGCACTTCCAGGTCTGTGCTGCTCTGTGTCTTCTAGTTCTATGTCGAGGTTGGCCACCCTGCTCCAGACGTTGTGCTCTGATGTTGTGTGTGTACACGGCACGCTGACTACTTCCTGCTGGCCTCTGGCCAGGTCCACCTGACGACAGAGGTCTCTAATCTCAAGCGTCTTTACCTGGTTAAATGACGGTTAAATGAATTTCAAAAACGACGACACCTCCAAGTCAAATGTTATTAGTCACACGCGCCGAATACAACTGGTGTAGTGAAATGCTTACTTAAGCGACGGTTTCAAATTGGATCTGTCTCGGCAGGAAAATCGATTTATGACTAGCCGGCCTCACGGCAGTCAAGATGGTGGTTCAGATTAAATCATCTATCTAATTACCTTGAGCGCTTGTAGCAGTCCTGTGGGGGAGGGGTGGCGACTGAGCTTTACACTAGTTCTGCTGCATAGTATGGCGTGTGTGTGTGGGGAGGGGTGAAGGTCTAGCGTCCTACTCTTCTCCGTTTTGTTTGTTTCTAGTTGACTGAGTGAGCGTGGGGGGACGGAGGGTTGATGTGACTCCTTTATTCTTTTCTTTGTCCTCTGTCAATATAAAGGACATTTAAAAAAATACTAATAATAAATTATCAATGTTTTACAAGTAAAATCATATTTCTATGTTGTGGCTGATCTCTGTTGGTTTGCGAGTCTGCTATGGAACCAAATACACAAATCACTTTAACAGCACTTTTGTCAGATATATAGTTTACAGTTTTGCAAATCAGGATAATTGCTGCCACCTCATGACATTTGTTATTGAGGCTGCTGTTTTCGGTCTCCTCCCTGTCCATATGGGCTAAAGGCATAGTGATAGTTCTGCTGTGGCCTATAGTCTAGTTCCCATCACTTGGAGACAGAGGTGGTGGCGATCCTTAGAGCTAATGGTGGATGTTGATCTCTCAGCCATGTCCTCTGCTGTCATATTGGGTTGTTGGGAGTACCAGGGTTGGCTCAGAGGCTCTGTCTGTGTGTGTGTGTGTGTGTGTGTTCTCTCAGACTTGTCCTCTGCTGTCATATTGGGTTGGTGGGAGTACCCGGGTTGGCCCAGAGGCTCTGTCTGTCTATCTGTCTGTCTGTCTCTCTGTGTCTCTCTGTGTGTCTCTGTGTCTGTCTGTGTCTGTGTCTCTCTGTGTGTCTCTCTGTGTGTCTCTCTGTGTGTCTCTCTGTGTGTCTCTCTGTCTGTGTCTCTCTCTGTGTCTCTGTCTGTGTCTCTCTGTGTCTCTCTGTCTGTGTCTCTCTGTGTCTGTCTGGTGTCTTCTCTGTTCCTCTCTGTGCTCGTGTGTCTCTCTGTGTCCCTCTCTGTGTCTCTCTGTGTCTGTCTGTGTCTCTCTGTCCTCTCTGTGTCTCTGTGTCTTGTGTGTCCTCTGTCTCTGTGTGTCTCTGTGTGTCTCTGTCTCTCTGCTGTGTCTCTGTCTCTGTGTGTCTCTGTCTCTGTGTGTCTCTGTCTCTGTGTGTCTCTGTGTCTGTGGTGTCTCTGTGTCTGTGTCTCTGTCTGTGTCCTCTGTCTGTGTCTCTGTGTCTGTCTCTCTGTGTCTGTCTCTCTGTGTCTGTCTCTCTGTGTCTCTCTCTGTGTCTCTCTCTGTGTCTCTCTGTGTCTTCTGTGTCTCTCTGCTGTGTCCTCTGTGTGTCTCTGTGTCCTCTCTCTGTGTCTCTGTGTGTCTCTGTGCTCTCTCTCTGTGGTCTCTCTCTGTGTCTCTGTGTGTCTCTGTCTCTGTGTGTCTGTCTCTGTGTGTCTCTGTCTCTGTATGTCTCCTGTCTCTGTGTGTCCTCTGTCTCTGTGTGTCTCTCTGTCTCGCTCTTTGTGCTCTCTGTTGTGTCTCTGTCTCTGTCTGTGTCGGTGTCTCTCTGTGTCTCTCTGTGTCTGTGTCTGTCTCTCTGTGTCTCTCTCTCTGTCTCTCTCTCTCTGTGTCTCTCTCTCTCTGTCTCTCTCTCTGTCTCTCTCTGTTCTCTCTCTCTGTGTCTCTCTCTCTGTGTCTCTCTCTCTGTGTCTCTCTCTCCTGTGTCTCTCTCTGTCTCTGTGTGTCTCTCTGTCTCGCTCTTGTCTCTGTCTGTGTCTCTGTCTCTGTCTCTGTCTGTGTCGTGTCTCTGTCTGTGTCTCTGTCTCTGTCTCTGTCTGTGTCGTGTCTCTCTGTGTCTCTCTGTGTCTCTCTGTGTCTGTGTCGGTGTCTCTCTGTGTCTCTCTGTGTCTCTCTCTCTCTGTGTCTCTCTCTCTGTGTCTCTCTCTCTGTCTCTCTCTCTCTCTGTGTCTCTCTCTCTGTGTCTCTCTCCTCTTGTGTCTCCTGTGTCTCTCTCTCTGTGTCTCTCTCTCTGTGTCTCTCTCTGTCTCTGTGTGCGGCAGCTAGTTAGTTCTGTGCCAGGCGCAGACTAGGTTTAGGGTCTTTAATGTATCTGGTCAATGGGGGAGTTGAGTTGTTTTTCTTTGTAGATGTTGTTCCAACCTGCTTGTTGTGGAGACAGAGATGGCTTTAGTTCCAACCTGCTTGTTGAGGAGACAGAGATGGCTTTTTTCCAACCTGCTTGTTGTGGAGACAGAGATGGCTTTAGTTTCCAACCTGCTTGTTGTGGAAGACAGAGATGGCTTTTAGTTTTCCAACCTGCTTGTTGTGGAGACAGAGATGGCTTTAGTTCCAACCTGCTTGTTGTGGAGACAGAGATTGGCTTTTAGTTCCAACCTGCTTGTTGTGGAGACAGAGATGGCTTTAGTTCCAACCTGCTTGTTGTGGAGACAGAGATGGCTTTAGTTCCAACCCGCTTGTTGTGGAGACAGAGATGGCTTTAGTTCCAACCCGCTTGTTGTGGAGACAGATGGCTTTAGTTCCAACCTGCTTGTTGTGGAGACAGAGATGGCTTTAGGGCAGCCTCCTATGGCTATGGTTTTGTGTGTGTATCTGTGAAGACACTAGTAGTGGTGTTTTAAAAGCTTGAGTGGAGTGGCTGTGTGTGTCGCATAGTTTTCCTTGGTATGTCCTTGTGCTGTTGTGGAAAATCGCCACCAGGCAGGGCATTGCAGTAGGTCAGGCCAGGTTCTAAAGCAGTGGCACCATAGAGGAGAGCACACACACACAGCTGGCCTCAGGAACCCAGGGGTAAAACAACAACATGTTTGGACATGAATCAGTCAAGCGAACCCAAATCTACCCTTCCTGCATCCTTGAAACAAATCAAAGATCTTCACAAAAAAAGGAAGGATTTAGTTGGGGGGGGGGGGTCGATCGTCTCTGTAAAAGTTAGAAAAAGAAACGAGAGCGCCGTTTTGGCAACGCCAGTATTCTGACAGCTCAGGTACCCACATGTATTATTAGGTTTACAATCACACTTCCCATGAACGACCACCAGGATGTGCTGTGGGCAGAACAGAGCGATCTTATGATTAAATAACCTCAAGGTGACACTGGCAAGCCGGTTGCCAAGGAGACACGCCGCATGACTACGCAGCCACTTCAATCAGCATGATTCAGCAGAACGGTGTGAGCCCGGAGGAAGGAGAGTAGAGGGAAGGGAAAGGGGGAGGGCGGTGTAGTGATGCAGTTTGAGGGATAGAGGTGGAGACGGTTAACCCAGCTCTGATGGACTGAATGGGGGCTGAAAACGACTGTTGCACTGAAAGAGGAAGAGGAGGAGGAAATGAGAGAGGAGATGGAAGTATAGAGCAGTGGGGGTTTACGGTTGCAGTTGAGGATAAATCTCATTTTATTTGTCACGTGCTTCGTAAATGAACAGGAGTAGACGAACAGTGGAATGCTTACTTAGGACCCTTCCCAACAATGCAGGGAGAAATAATTCGAAAAATACTAACATGAGGGATAAATACACAATGAGTGATAACTTAGTACGGAGTCGATGTGGAGTGATATGAGATAATTGAGGTAGATATGTGTAAAGTGCCTTGCAAAAGTATTCAGACCCCTTGGATTTCTTCACGTTTTATTACATTACAAAGTGGGATTAAAATGGATATATATGTGTGTGTGTGTATGTAAAAAAAAATGTGTCAACAATCTACACTAAATACTCTAAGTGGAAGAAAAGATTAATACAAAATTCCTAACTACACTGAACAAAAATATAAACACAACATACAAAAATTTCAAATTTTTTACTGAGGTACAGTTCATAAAAGGAAATCAGTCAATTTAAATAAATGCACTAATATATGAATGTCTCTTGGCTGGGAATACAGATATGCATCTGTTGGTCACAGATACCTTCAAAAAAAGGTAGGGGCGTGGATCAGAAAACCAGTCAGTATCTGGTGTGACCAGCATTTGCCTCATGCAGCGCGACACATCTATCTCGTTAGAGTTGATCAGGCTGTTGATTGTGGTCCTGTGGAATGTTGTCCCAGTCCTCTTCAATGCCTGTGCGAAGTTGCTGGATATTGCCGGGAACTGGAACACGCTGTCGTACACGTCGATCCAGAGCATCCCAAACATGCTCAGGGGGTGACATGTCTGGTGAGTTTGCTGGGCTGGAGGTCCTGGGCTGGTGTGGTTACATGGCTTATGGTAGAGAAATGAACATTAAATTCTCTGGTAACATTGCTGGTGGACATTCCTGCAGTCAGCATGCATTGTGTTTTGTGACAAAACGGCACATTTTAGGGTGGCCTTATTTTCCCCAGCACAAGGTGTAATGTAATGTGTAATGTGTAATGATCATGCTGTTTATACAGCTTCTTGATATGCCACACCTGTCAGTCAGGTGGATGGATTATCTTGGCAAAGGAGAAATGTTCACTAACAGGGATGTCATTTTTTTAGGAGTGAAATATGCTTTTTGTGCAAATGGAAAATTCCTGGGATATTTTATTTCAGCTCATGGAACATTGGACCAACACTTTACATGTTGCGTTTACATTTTTGTACAGTATAAAATATAGTTATTACATAATTATTCAGCCTCTTTGTTTAGGCAAGCCTAAATTAGTTTGGCTTAACAAATCACATAATAGGTTATATGGACTCACTCTGTGTGAAATAATAGGGGTTGACATTATTGTTTTATGACTAACCCTTCTTCTGTCCCCCATACATACAACATCTGTAAGGTCCATTAATCAAGTATTGATTTTCAAGCACAGATTCAACTACAAAGACCAGGGAGCTTTTTGAAAGCCTCATAAAGAAGGGCAGTGATTGGTAGATGGTTAAAAATAAAAAATCTGACATTATATATCTCTTTAATTATGGTCAAGTTAATAATTATGCTGTGGATGATGTATTAAACCACCCAGAACATCAAAGATGCAGTCGTCCTTCTGAACTGAGCTGCAGGACAGGAAGGAAACTGCTTAGGAATGTCACCATGAGGTCACTGGTGATTTTTAAAACAGTTACAGAGTTCAATGGCTGTGATGGTAGAAAACTGAGGATGGATCAACAACATTGTAGTGACTACACAATAATGACAGAGTGAAAAGAAGAAAAGATTAAAATATTTCAAAACATGCATCTTTTATGCAACAAGGTACTAAAGTAATAGTGAAAAGAAGAAAAAAAACAGAAAAGGAATACACTTTTGGGCCTAAATGCAAAGCCTTATGTTTGTAGCAAATCCAACAAATCACTGAGTAACTGCCTCCTTATTTTAAAGCATAGCGGTGACTGCATCATGGTACGGGTATGTTTGACATCGACAAATACTGGGGAGTTTTTCAGGATGAAAAGAAATGGGATGGAGCTAAGCACAGGCAAAATCCTGCGTCAGTTTGCGTTACACCAGAGACCACGAGAGGAATTAACCTTAAAGAAAGACAGTAACCTACAACACAAGGCCAAATATTTTCTGGAGTTGCTTACCAAGACGACTGTGAATGTTCCTGAGTTTTGACTTAAATCTGCTTGGCAAGTTTTGAAAAGTGCTGTCTATTCATGATCCCCACAACATCTTAATATAGCTTGAAGAATTTTAAAATCCAATCCAGATGTGCAAAGCTCTTAGAGACTTACCCCAGAAGACTCACAGCTTTAATCTTTGCCAAAGGTGTTTCTGTATTGACTCAGGGAGCTGAATAGTTCTGTAACAACTTTTAGTTAATGCACTTGTATTAATATATTTTTTAAATTCAACATTTTCTTCCATTTTGTCTTCAGAGTATTTTGTAGATTGTTGACAAAAATGACAATTAAATCCATTTGAATCCCACTTTGTAACACAATAAAATGTGAAGGCACTGCATGTAGGGATAAAGTGACTAGGCAACAGGATAGATAATAAACAGTAACAGCAGCGTACGTGGTGAGTCAAAATAGTTGGTGCAAAAAAGGGTCAATGCAGATAGTCCGGGTAGCTGTTAAGGGAGAGGACGGACATATAAACACACAGTTTCATAGAGAGTGCTTAGAATCTAGTTTCTTGTGTCAGTAATTCTCCATTTCATCCATGACGGAATTTCTTAACAAAAAATATAACCAATCGAAAATGAACATGTTTTTATTTGTTTTATTATTATAATTTTTTAACAATAACACAAAAAACGTAAATATTCAGACGAGTACATCAACGTAGACCGCGGTAGTACATGTCAAAATAAACTATGTGTTAAAAGTCTGAACAGCACATATTATGACCTGGGATTTGCAAGGAGTAGCAATTTAATTGGTGGTCACAAGATGCCGTGTTAGAAAGCACATATTCATTTATTGTAATGATTATGGGCAAGGATATAGGGTTTGGTGTTAGTAGTTAAAATCAGATGTTTGGTTAGAAAGCACTGCATGGCCCGAAAGTGTGGAGTCATTCCAGGAAGCTGTCCCCCTAAGGTTCGACTACTGCCAGCAAAATAATGTGTGATTGGAGGAATCTATGTTGTCAGGCCAAAGGAGAATTTGTCATTGGACTATCCACTATGTTGTCAGGGGTAGAACCACAGGCCTATGACTCCACACTCTGTCATGCATAGTTAAGACTAGTTCTTCATTATTTCAAAGACGTGTCATGTTAGCAAAAACGTTCTCTGACTGCAGGCTAGACAAGTTGCTATCTCAGCAGTCAACACCAGCCTCTTCAATTCAGTTTTAAAGATCCTCAGCCCTGCTCCTGCCCTCAAGGCATAAATGTCTGCTAGGTGTCCTCTACTTGGTAATTACATTGCCTTCAGAAAGTATTCAAAACCTTGACTTATTTCACATGTTGTGTTACAGCCTGAATTCAAAATTGATGAAATATATTTTCACAATAACCCATGTTTTTGGACATTTTTGCTAATGTAAATCCAGACACGTCTAATTTACATAAGTATTCACACCCCTTTGCTATGACATTCCTAATTGAGCTCCGATGCATCCAATGTCTTTTGATCATCCGTGAGTTGTCACGACAACTTAATTGTCGTCCACCTGTGGCCAACTCAGTTGTTTGGACATGATTTAGAAAGAAACACACCTGTCTATATAAGGTCCTACAGTTGACAGTGCATGTCAGAGCAGAAACTATACCATGAAGTCCAAGGAACTGTCTGTAGATCTCTGAGATAGAATTGTGATTGGGTATAAAACTATTTCTAGAGTATTGAAAGTTTCCAACATTGGCAAATGGAAAAAAATGGAACTACTCAGACTCTGCCTAGAACTGGCCGTCTGACCAAACTGAGCAACCGGGCAAGAAGTACCTTGGTCAGGGAGGTGACCAAGAACCCCATGACCACTCTGACAGAACTACAGAATTCCTTGGCTGAGATGGGAGAACCTGCTCAAAGGACAACAGTCTCTCTAAAGCACTTCACCCATCTTTGCTTTATGGGAGAATGGCCAGACGGAAGCCACTCCTGAGAAAAAGGAACATGACAGCCCACCTGGAGTTCGCAAAAAGGCACGTGATAGACAGATCATAATACAAAAGATTCTGTGGTCTGATGAGACAAAAATTTAACTCTTTGGCCTGAATGCAAAGTGCTATGTCTGGAAAAAAACAGGCACAGCTCATCACCCGTCTAACACCATCTCTACCGTGAAGCATGGGGGTGGCAGCATCATGCTGTGGAGATGCTTTTCAGTGGCAGGAAGATAGAGGGAACAATGAATGGCGCCAAATACAGGCAAATCCTTGATGAGAACCTGCTTCAGAGTGCAAACGACCTTAGATTGTGGCGAAGATTTTACGTTCCAACAGGACAATGACTCCAAGCATACATCCAAATCAATGCTGGAATGCTTCAGAACAAGAATGTGAAAGTCCTTGAGTGGCCCATTGGAAATCTGTGGAAAGACTTGAAGATTGCTGTTCACTGCTGCTCCCCATCTAACTTAACAGAGCTTGAAAAAATATGCAAGGAAGAATGGGATAAAATCCCCAAATCCAGATGCTGGTACAGACATACCCAAGACAGCTCAAAGCTGTAATCACAGCCAAAAGTGCTTCTACAAAGTATTGACTCTGGTGTGAATACTTATGTAAATGACATTTCTGTGTTTCATTTTCAAAAATGTGCAAACATTTCTAAAAACTTGTTTTCACTTTGTCATTATGGGGTATTGTGTGTAGATGGGTGAGAGAAAAAACAATCAATTTAATCAATTTTGGCTTCAGGCTGTACCACGACAAAATGTGGAATAATTCAAGAGGTATGAATGCTTCTGAAGGCACTGTAATTCATCAGTTGACGTCAACGTTTGGCGTGATGTTCACCTACTCACCTCACGGATAATAGCTGTCTTTCAAATGACACCTTCCCCAAAAAGTATTGTTTTGAATACAGTATATTCTGGATCATTGCACTTGTTAGTGACAAACCTACAGCATTCAAAAATGTATATTTTTTTGTATATATCTTTTTTTATTGAACCTTTTATTTAGCTAGGCAAGTCAGTTTAAGAAGAAATTCTTATTTACAATGATGGCCTACCAAAAGGCCTCCTGCGAGGACGGGGGCTGGGATTAAAAATAAATGTAAATAAAAAATACAGGACAAAACACACATCACGACAAGAGAGACAACACCACATAAAGAGAGACTTAAGACAACAACATAGCAAGGCAGCAACACAACATGACAACAACATGGTAGCAACACAACATGGTAGCAGCTCAAAACATGGTACAAACATTGTTGGGCACAGACAACAGCACAAAGGGCAAGAAGGTGGAGACAACAATACATCATGCCAAGCAGTCACAATTGTCAGAGTGTCCATGATTGAGTCTTTGAATGAAGATTAAACTGTCCAGTTTGAGTGTCTGTTGCAGCTCGTTCCAGTCGCTAGCTGCAGCGAACTGAAAAGACGAGCAACCCAGGGACGTTTGTGCTTTGGGGACCTTTAATAGAATGTGACTGGCAGAACGGGTGGATATCGCAGATGGGGGAAGGGGGAGGCCTAAGAGGGTTTTTATAGCGTTGGTAAAATCACTGAGCAAGCCAGTAAAAAATGTCATATGACAACCTATGCTGTGATAATTGCGTGGTTTGCTCTATAACCCATTCGTTCATACGCCACCGTATACAGTATGGCCGTGACAACAAAAATATAACTCACACGGTGGCGGAATAAATTCCACTACTGTACACCTACGTTTGTTTCCTCACGAAGCCAGAGGGCAACATCTGTCCGGTGAAGTCCACAAATCAAATATTGCATGTAATGTTTTCTAGAGTGTACTAAACAGCTACTGATTTAGAATTACGGCGTAACCGCAAGTCAACACAAAGACAACAGGAGCCCTGCTTCCGCTCTTCCAGAACATTTAAACATCATCAAATCAACAGGGCTATATGTGCTTTGTTTAATACACTGAAAACAAACGTAAAGATACCAAAATCAATTTAGTACAATCAATGTTGCTAAATATCATGCGTCTGTCCATGGTACTGATTTGTGTGTGTGTGTGCTAGTAAAACATTTTTTTTTGACTTACCCTACTTGTAGACAAGTTAAACGCCAATGCCATCCTCTCTTTTATGTTGGCAAAGGGTCTATGGCTCTGTCATACAGTAAACTTCTAGTTTTTCTTGTCATAGGCTACCAAGCTAAAAGTATTACTACTAGCCTAAGATCCTCGCATGGGCAACACTGAACCAACTAAATTAGCTAGCTAGTTAACGAGCCTACTAGGTTACATCTAGGCTATATATTGAATTTCAATCATCTCAGGCCAGTAGCCCAATATATAAATGTATTCATGGGGCAGAATCGCCATCATAATCATTGGCCTGTACAGAGAATTAAGTAAAAACCACAAGTCCAAATCCCCATCTCCATCCATGGCTTAGGAAAATGCCGATTTAGCAAGCTAGCTATTGCAGGACATCAACACAAGCTGACCAAAAACAGACATGTTTTTCCTAAAATGACGTTTTGCTTAGGAAGTGATTTGATTGGTCTGAAGCCAAATCCTAACTGGCCTTCCTTGGGGGGCATTTTGCTGTACCAGGACAATCAAATGCTACGGCGGCAACATGTTATAGTCTTTTTGTCCAGACAGCATCAGATACAGTATGCTACACACACTGAGACAGAGGGGCGCTGGTTCCCTCGCTCGAATGGTTTCTCCCGTGTGATTAAGCCACTTGCGAATGTAAGGAAAAAATATTTGGGGAAGCCAGGCTTTGCTTGGCATCCATGAATACACGCCACTGAGTACTATGTGAATTCAGTAGGCTTACATCTACCCTGATGCAACAGTGGTGCAAGGCTGGCTGCAGCGCCTCACTTTCACCACTAGGGGTCCCCATTTATCCCAGCATCATAGATGACCTGGCACACTAACAATGCTCTCAGCCAACTACACAGCCTCACAATCCCTGACTCTTTCTAAACTGTGGCTGCGTGCGATTGGCTAATCCACTCTGGCCTGGCTCTTAAATTTGTGCTTCTGTAATTCCTTCCCTTGAAGAACCTTTAATACAAAATACATCATCAAGACCCAGCTCTGACCTGCTTATGCGAAAGCTCTAATTAGAAAGTGCTAGCAAAGCACAGATCTAGGACCAGCTTACCCTATATATCTCCTAACCTCCGTCATTTAGAGGTGAAACATCAAAACTGACCTCAAAACTGCTCTTCTACACAACCTATATACTGTCTGAATGCTAAATATGTTGTGACAGAAATAATTATCTGGTAAAATACTCTCATTGGCGCTAGACTTGATGATTATCCCTAATGGAGCTGGGTCAGTGCAGTGTAGGATCCCTGAGGGGGGTGACTGAGTTCAGGTAGCTAGTTGGTTTCCAGCCCATTATATCATATCCATGGGGAAGGCCTCAGGGACCTGATTAGAGTCTGTTTTCCACTGTGAATTGGACTCATGTAGCCCATCTGTCATCACTGGGGAATACTCTGTATTTATTATATTTCTGTTGGTATTTGGTCTGTGGGTAGAGCTCTAAGCTGCTATGCAAAGCCTCCAGTGTGTGTGTGTGTGTGTGTGTTTCTTGACGTGGGTGGGGGTTTCTCAATGTGGGCTTGTGAGATGTGTGTGCTCGTACAGTCCACCACCCACACACACACTGAGATATTGAGTGTCTAAGGTGTGTGAGAGTACAGTGTGAAGGCTATAACAAACCACATGACCACACTGCAGCGGTGTTGTGTTATGTGGGAGACAAGGTTGTCGCGTCTTGGAGCCTGTGTGTTAAAATGGCTTATCAGTGAAAGTGGTGGATCCTGAACTGGTGCAAAGGCTCTTTTGCATTTGTGTCTGTCTCTCTCTGTCTCTCTCTGTCTCTCTCTGTCTCTCTCTGTCTCTCTCTGTGTCTCTCTCTGTGTCTCTGTGTCTCTCTGTGTGTTTGCCATTACAGCCTGTTTTTTTCATCTCTCATCCCTCTTGCTCTTTGTTGTAATCTCCTTCATCCCCATCCTGTCTCACTTGCTTTAATACTTAAAATCCTCTCCTTACCCCCGACATCTATCCTCCTTCCCCTGCTTTTTCTCCTCTATTTCACCAGGGGAGGGATGGATGGAGAGAGGTATGGAGGAGAGGCAGAGAATCAGATTGAGGTGATCTCAGTATTGCAGAGAAGCAACAATCGGATTGTCCTCTATAGCAGCTTGCAATCTGGGGAAGCTTTTGAGGTGTGTGTGTGTGTGTGTGTGTGTGTGCAACTGATAAATCGGTTCAGCTATATTGGCATTTTTACAGATTTTAAAAAAATCAGTATCGGACCAAAATTTCTCAGATATTCAATAAATAGGATGAAAAGAGGGAATCTCATGTTGATCTGAACATTTGAGGCCATTCTCATGATGTCATTGTCACAATTTAACAACTTAACATTTGAAGCAAATGTCTTGGACAACTGCTCTTTTGGATGACAATTTCTGACAACTGTGTGGAAAAATGTCACTTTTCAATTTCCCCGCTATAAAACACTCCATTGACGGATATATCGTATTGGTGAGCTTTGTTCCCCCCAAAAATCGGAATCCGTATCAGACCCCCAAAAAACATATTGTTCGTGCTCTAAGTGTGAGTGTCACAACAAGCGCTCTGAGCTCAGTGTGCCACAGAGAGAGGGAGGGAGGGAGGGAGGGAGGGAGCCACGAGGAAGCGGATAGGAGGAGAAGGGAGGGAGGGAAAGAGAGCAGGAGCGAGCTAGAGCAGTGAAGCTGCAAGCAGCCTGATGATAAAGCTTTTCCCTCTGTCGTTGCCTGCGAGCCAGGGAGAGAACAAACGAGAGAAGCCAGCGAGAGAGAGAGAGGGAGAGGAATACAGGCTGCCTGCTGTTACTGTGTCTCCCGGCTTTCCTTGGATCTACAGGCCTCGACTCAAATGCTCACACAGAGGATTCATACACACACCCACAGCTGATCAGAGGATCGCCAAGCCCTGCAGGCACACACAGATGCGCTCTTGCTCTCTCCTCAGCTGCACACGCACACACATTTCGCTTCTCTCCGGGGAGCACCATATAAATTGGATCAATCCAACCATGCCTGTCTGACGGGGACCTTGTTCCCCCTTCATCCGGATCCCACTCTCCTCCTCCATCTCTCTCTATAACCAGCCAAGGAGCTCCAGACTACCGGACTTATCCTCTGCTTTTGCCTTACCCAGTCAGCTGCTTGTTTGCCGGCAGCATCGGGGGGACAGCTATAGCTGGGGACACTGGACTTACCCTCACAAAGTCGAACCCATCCTTCTGTAGCCTCGCCTCCTGTAGCCTCGCCTCCTGTAGCTTAGCCCAGCCACCACTGGTAATTCGATCAACCAGACCAGAGGAGACGAGTGGAGAGGGAGTGCATGTTTAACCAACCGCCTGTCTATCTGCTTGGTTGTCTGCAACCAGACCCTCTTTGCATGCACGCTTGTGGACTCCTACTGGGAATACCTACAGACCTGGATGAGTGTGGATGCTTATATACTGGAGCAGTGTCGCGACGAAGACTGCAGCAGGGATAATGGAAAAAGCCTGCCTGGCTGAGAGACGGTGACAAGGATGGAGACGGACTGAGGGGTTAGTGATTGGATAGCACCAGCCACTAGCACGATCTCCCAGCAATCCTTTGTGGGAGGGAGGATAAGATAAAGGCTGCTATCCAGGGGGGAGCCACGTGACGTCTGGAAAGCTAAAGGGGGTGATCTCTGCTCCCTAACGCGACCTGCTCTGGATTTTACTAGAGACACAACTACAGGGAACACTACCAGAGTTGTCTGGCTTTTCTCTGATTGCAGTCATTTGAAGGATTGTCGAAGAAGAGTAATGCAGGAACGCCTACAGTTCAGTCGCTCACCGCCTCTCCTCCTGGTCCCATGGTTACCCGTATCACCTGGTAGCTTCCAAGTCAGCACCGTAACGTTGACTTAACTCTCCTCTAACGCCCCCCCCCCCCCCAGGAGGCTTCCTTCGTACTAAGACGACAAAGAGATCTCTGTGGTTAACAACCGTGTGAACTGAAGGTAATCAAGCATCACATGACACAGCGACTCCATGGACAGGGGGGATCGTGGGAGATGGCGAGGAGTCTGAGTCGTCAAGGCTCTGGTTTGAGGTTTTCAACACGCTGTCGGTGTGTTGGCTGACTGTTCGCTATCGCCCACCTCCAATCTGGATAGTGGATACTAGCATGCTGCCGCAGCAGAATGGGACACCACCAGCTGCTTCACAGCTAATGCTATCACGGCTACTACTATGAATGTTGTTGACCATTAAGGAGCTGACAGCAATATAATTATCGTAGGAGCAGAGAGGTATTAATAATATATGATTCTGGATACTTGGAGGCGAGCCTGGATAAAGTACTTGGATTACAGTACCACCGGAACGACAGGGAAAACAAATTACAAACAAACTGCGTGTGTGTGCAGGGTTGCAGAAACAGAGCAGAATTGCAGATGACCTGAGTTGTTTTTATTTTTTTTGCTGCCGAGCGACTGGTATGATGTGCACTGAGTCTGACACACTGCATGTGTGAGTCTGCACTGCAGCTCCCTCGCACCACACACTCTAAGAAATGGCAGATACGAGATGAGACGAGCGCTGATTCCATCGCAGGCAACGCCGGAGACCTCACGGACTACTCGAATACACTCCGACATTGTGTGTGTTACATGACTGATTGGCTGAAATGGACACATCTGCAGTGCTCTGACTCACCGTCTCCTACCACAAAGTCTCCTAGCCTCATTCAACATGTAGTATGTATGAGCCACATTGACTTACGTTCTCACCTGCCAAACCTTAGATGAATGAACTACCAAAGCCTGAGCCAAATCGATTTTCTCTTAGCTGTGCTGAGTCTACTGACATATATCTGCCTCGCTTGTCCTTGAAGTGAGTGCTGGGACCCTGCTGGGACGTCCGTGACCTGCCCATAGAGGTGGGGGCCTCGGAGAGCGAGCCAGAGCAGCTAGGGCTGACCGCGGTGTTGCCTGAGCCTGTGTGAGGTGAGGCAACAGCTGCAGAGAGAAGAGGAGGGGGAGGGAAGACGGGGAGAGGAGCGCCTACGGAGAGACGAGAGCTGTGACACGCAAGCCTGCAGCAAGCACCTCGGCCGAGTGGACTGAACCAGACACTGTGAGAAGGTGACGAGCCCACGTCCTCGCGCTATCATTCTGTCATTTTTCTATGCTCCTGGCAAGCAACCAGATCTAAACCGGCTGTCGCTAACGTCACACCGAGAGCAGGTGTCACCTTGGTATCAGATTCGTCTGTCACTCTCTGCTACTCTCATCTGCCTGTCCACCTGAGCGCTTCTGTTTTGCTTTCTAATTTTGCTGCCTCTTCCCTCCCCTCCTTCATTCACTGTCGATCTGAGATGGGAAGCTCCATGGGTTGTGTGAGGCCTCCTAGGGAGGGAGGACACGGCTTCCCCCCACTGTCCCCCAACCCCAAACGACGCCTCCGCTTCCGGCGGAAACGCAAAGGAAAGAAGCACCAGAAAGGAGGGTCGTCGGTAGGCTCGGAAGTGGAAAGCATAAGGATAAGCAACATACCAGAGGAAGAGGATGAGGATGAGGAGGACAAAGGTACTGTCACGGAGGCAACCACAGCGTCGTTCAAAACTATGAGTGACGTCGGAGCCAAAATCGCCAATTTAACCGTGCCTCAGGCTCAAACTCAATCCAGACTGCCCCTGCCCAGTGCTCTCTGTGCTGACTCCACGAGTGACAGCATGGGGGGGTTGGGTGGTAGCAGAGTGCTGGAACTGTCCCCTGAGCCAAGCCCAGTGTGGAGAAGGCTGTCCTACCCCGGAGCTGGGAGTGAGGAAGGGGGGACGAGCAGTACCATAGAGGCCCCAAGCAGCCAAGGGCAACCCAGTGAGTACCCCACCCCCACCCCGACCCCAGATAACCCTGACCCATCTTTCCCGTCCCAGGTGCACACCACCCCTGGTGGGGGTCGCGTCTGCAAAGTCAGGGAGCGAGAACAAGGGGTCCTGGAGAGGCCTTGCATACTAAGACCCAAGAAAGAAAGGGAAAGAGAAAAGGAGGAGAAAGGGGTGGAGGATGAAGGTGGGGGCGGGGTAGCAGGGACGCTGGGGGTTGCTTTTAACACCCCTCCGGAAAAGGAGCGCAAAGGGGTGGTCCACATTCGTGAGGTGGGGGGCTTGCTGTGTGTTGTAAGGACAGTCTACCCCAGTGACTTTGGGTGCCCAGTTTGGACAGGAGATGGTAACCATGACAACGAGGTAGAGGTACGTGCCGAACCTCCAGCTGCATCCCCAGTGACTGGGAACATCCTCAAAGTACAGCTTTCTGAGGAGGACATCACGAGAGCCAAAATTGACGCCACCTGTCTCAATAAGACGGCTAACCGCCCGGGGACCCGGGAAACTACAAAGGTCAAGGAAGGCACAGTGACTGGAAACAAAGTGCAACTCTCTGAGGAGGATAGCAGGAGAGCCAAAATGGATGCCAAGACCGCTTTCCTGATGGAGACCCAAGAAACTACAGAAGTAAAGGAACTTAGTCTGGATAAACCAGCCCAGGTCCAAGAGGGGCTATTAATTCAGAACCCTTTTGCCTCTGGCTATGCCAGCGATCTGCTACTCACCTCCCCAGAGACTGGAGGCGCCACCCAGGTAGGCAGGGTTGGCCTGACCCAAAGGAGAGACAATATGGACACCTCAGGTCCCAATATGTCTACCAACCTTACAGGGACCCAGGGAACTACGGAAGTCGAGGGACCCTCGGTACAGGACCCTCTGTCCTCAGGCTATGCCAGCGACCTCCCACTAACCTCCCCAGAGGCAGGGGGCGCCACCCAGGGAGACTGGGAAAGCTCCAGAGAGGGACTGGACTCTGCAACTGACAGTCCTCTATCTCCACCCCAGGTCACCACAAAGCAGTTCCCTCAGGTCGGGCATTTTTCTCTGCACTTATTCCTCCCTCATCCTTTTTCCTCCTTTCGCCCTCCTCCCTGACTGTGTCTCTTCAAGTGCTAATATAGAACAGCATGAAATTCAGGTGAGTGCCAGAAAGACTGCAGTAACAGCCAAAAGAGAGGGAGAGAGAGGGGGGAGGAGGGAAGGAGAGGAGGAATGGCTTGGGAACGAGAGAGAGCAAAACAGGCCTGGCGTAAACTAATAAGGCCTTGCATGCACAAGGCACGCACATAAACATACGCACCGACGGCAAACACACACGTGTAACCCAACACAGCTCCTAGTGCCGGTGGGCCTCTCCCAGTAAAGAGTATTGAGGTAAGGCATTCACTACAGGGACACTCCATCACTTGGACTCTGGCTGCGCGCTCAAGTGACTGGCGATAAACAGCGCACAGCCTCGCTCGACCATTTCTACACCAAGGTACTGTACACCATCCTATGTAGCTCAGTTGCCCCCCCCCCCCCTGGCAACCCATAACCTGTTTTGAATACTGCAGTTGGTGATTTGCGTTGACCAATTGAAATGCCATACATAATAGCCACCTTCTCCTGGACACGCTCGTCGTAAAATTCTGATCCAGGTATAATGAGTAATAGGGTTGCTACGGGTAACACACGGTAGGGATTTTACGCTGTCATAAAAAGGGCACCGGTGTTAATTAGCTGGGGCAGTCATGCTTAGGTCAGACACTAACAAACACTAACAGACAGACAACGCCCGAAACGAGCGAGAATCATACAGAGTCGTGGCAGACACTCACCCGTTGTGTTTGTGCGGACAAGCGGGCGGCACACAGCGAGCCAGGGGCTTGCCAATGA
>NW_019942677.1:239162-245352 GCF_002910315.2 Salvelinus sp. IW2-2015
TGACGCGAATGCGCTTTTGTTAAATCACCACCCGTTTAGGAAGTAGCTGTGATTTTGATGATAAATTAACAGCACGCATTGATTATACGCAACGAGACAAGCTAGTTAAACTAGTAATATCATCCAACCATGTGAGTAAACTAGTGATTATGTTAGATTGATTTGTTTTTTGATAAGAATAAAGTTTAACTGCTAAAGCTAGCAACTTACCCGTGGCTTCCTTGCTGCACTCGCGTAAAGGTGGGCAGCCTGCCACGCAGTCTCTGCATGGATTGCAATGTAATCGGCCCTGATCGGCGTCCAAAATGCAGATTACCGATTGTTAGGAAAACATGAAACCGGCGCATAATTTAAAATCGGCCATTGCGAGTAAATCGTCGAACCTCTAGAGGCGATATTTAGATAGTTGGTGGGGAGCGGGAACCGAGACAGGACAAATACACAAAAAGAAGGATAAGAGAAGAGAGCGAATGGGAGATATAATGTATTTGGAATCCCTCTGGCTAGAATGCAGCAGTACAGAAAGTTGATGAATGCCGACAGTCTGAAAAACCTACTTATTCAGATGAGGCAGTAGGCCAGACATGCCAAAAAGGCAGCCACAGTGCCAGCACACACCACACACACACACCCACACAATCGAGAAAGAAGTATTGATCGTTACCTAGCTAAAACACGTTCGTAAAAGGAGCTTTGTGGAGACCGGGCTTCTAAAGCAACTGTGTGGTGTGTGTGTGTGTGTGTTGGTTCCTTGCTTTCCCTGTGACTCAGCACCGCCGCATCAAGTGAGACACACAGGCCCAAAGACAACTAGCATCAATAGAATTATACTGACGGCCAGGGCCGCTACAGATCAATTGTAAAGCACTTTGAGCAAGAAAGGTCTAGATCAACTAACTTCCATTATCAATGGGTTGATTATTTGGTAACAACAGTAAAAGGGTTCACAGCAACGGTGTGGTTAAGCTACACTATAGTAGCATAGAAATATAATTACTTTGACACCCCCCCCCCCCCCCCAAAGGCACACATAAACCCCATTGTTTTGAGCCGTATGATCTCATAAAACAATACATCACTGCAAAATAACAAGCTTCAGTATGCTGTCAGGAACCCTGCCATTTAGGACACACACACACAGTCAAAAGTAACAGGGGAAAGAGTGGGTGGTGTAGGTGAGGAGAGAATGGGGAGAAGGAGAAGGAAAAGGGGGAGAGATGCAGAGATGGTCTGTGCTGTGGCGTTTAGGCTCTGGGGACAGACCCAGGAAGGATGAGAAGAAGACCTTCTGCAGGGCTGAAATGACCAGGACACAAACAAACACAACAAGGAGAGACACAAAGACAAAATTCTCTCTCACAAAGATGTGTGACTAGTATACAAGACTTAAAAGGGCAACACATATTCATAAATATGCCCCCCCCTGATCCTGGACACCCCAAATAGCGTAGCCTACATTTCCAGGGAGTTAAGAAGTGATGAGGAGTTGAGAGAAAGAGAAAAGAAAGATGGGTGGGGGGGGGAGATTCAATGGCCTCATTTGAGCTCCATCACAATAAGCTGTTCAATAAAGGACCTACTGTCATAGGAATAGAATTACATTAACTTGAATGGTAATGTCGGTTCTAGTAAATCTATTTCTATGCCTACTATATTGTAGGTCTTTGACCCCACAGTTGCTGGTGACACTTTCACTGTTACCGATAATGAACCTCATTTGGTAGTTAATTGATATAGCAGCGTTCTTGCTCAAGGTGCTTTTTACATTGAAAGCAGGAAACTCCCTTCGTGGCTGCCGATGTGCAGCATCCGGCCGTCAGTATATTAGGTATGCTGTGATGGTATGATCTGTTTTCTTTGGGCCTGTGTGTCTCGTTTGACGGTGCTGAGTTACGGGGGAAAGCGAGACACACGCAGGTGCTTAGAGGCCGGTCTCCGTTTACAAGCGTTTTAGCCAGGTAATGATCAAGTCCTGGCTCTTTCTCTAGGTTTCATTCTCTGTGTGTGTGTGTGTGCCTGCCTGCCTGCCTTTTTGCCAATGTCTGGCCTACCCTCATCTGAATAAGTAGGGATTTCAGATGTGCATTCATCAACAGTATACTGCTGCATCTCGCCCCAGGGGGGTTCCCAAACACTCTATCCAATCCTCTCTCTCCCCTTTTTTAATGGATTTGGTGTATTCTGTCCGTCTCGTTCCATCTCCCCATCAGCTATCTGAATCTGTCCTCGTCTCTCTCCCTGCCTATCCTCCATTTTCTTTCTTTCTTTCTCCCTCTCTCTCTCTATCCATCCCTCTCTCCCGTCGCCCCTCCCAACTCCCTGCTGCTTCAAAGGACCCTTTCTTTAAATGCAATCCATTCTGAGTCCCAGGGGGCGAGTGTGTCATAGCAATGTACAGTAGGCCTGGCTTTTATAGCCGTTCTAGTCAGTGGTGATAGCACTACCTTTCTGTCCCTGAAGCTGTGAGTGTGTAAAGGCACCGACCCTCAAGAATCACATGCGACCGTGAGAGGAGTCGGAACACACACGCTGAACATACGTTGATGTGCCTATCCTGGGGTTAGACCGTCTTAAAGAGCGTTAATGCCGTGTCTGTGTTGGCACGTACACGGTCATGACTCCTGAGTGGAAGCAGGTCATTGGCTGCTCGTCTGTGTGCGTGTCGGTGTGTGTTTGTGGGCGTGTCTGTCTGTTAGTGTTTGTTAGTGTCTGACCTAAGCATGACGTCCCCAGCTAATTAACACGGTGCCCTTTTTATGACAGCGTAAAATCCCTACCGTGTGTTACCCGTAGCAACCCTATTACTCATTATACCTGGATCAGAATTTACGACGAGCGTGTCCAGGAGAAGGTGGCTATTATGTATGGCGATTTCAATTGGTCAACGCAAATCACCAACTGCAGTATTCAAAACAGGTTATGGGTTGCAGGGGGGGGGGGGGCAACTGAGCTACATAGGATGGTGTACAGTACCTTGGTGTAGAATGGTCGAGCGAGGCTGTGCGCTGTTTATCGCCAGTCACTTGAGCGCGCAGCCAGAGTCCAAGTGATGGAGTGTCCCTGTAGTGAATGGCCTTACCTCAATACTCTTTACTGGGAGAGGCTCACCGGCACTGAGGAGCTGTGTTTTGGGTTACACGTGTGTGTTTGCCGTCGGTGCGTATGGTTTATGTGCGTGCCTTGTGCATGCAAGGCCTTATTAGTTTACGCAGGCCTGGTTTTGCTCTCTCTCGTTCCCAAGCCATTCCTCCTCTCCTTCCCTCCTCCCCCCTCTCTCTCCCTCTCTTTTGGCTGTTACTGCAGTCTTCTGGCACTCACTGGAATTTCATGCTGTTCTATATTAGCACTTGAGAGACACAGTCAGGGAGGGAGGGCGAAGGAGGGAAAAAGGGATGAGGGAGGAATAATGATGACAAGAACCAGGCACTGCCAGATCCAGCAAATACATCAGCCACCCTTTGTCAGTCAGAACCGATTCAAGAAAGAGAAGAAAGTAGGGAGGGAGGGAGGAGGGTATAAGCGCTTTGGCCTCAACGAAAAGAGGGAGTAAAACAGCAGATTGATGTGAAGGAGAGACGGATTGATCCGAACAAGGCTGTTTCTGAGACAAGCCGACGTGACAGGCTGATAGTGGAAGGCTGGAAGGCCAAAGAGAGAATAAGAGAGAGATTTTTTATATCTTGTCATGAATATATTTCCACTAATATTTATTTATGTAATTCATCCTTTATAATTGTTCATGCGCTGGTGATTTTGTTTAGGAACACAGCACTCATTTCACCTATGCACCGTGCTGGTTATATTATTATCATCATCTTTTTAGTTTCTACTTTTGTCAAAAGAAGCTGTAACTGGACTTTATGAATTACATAATACTCTAATTACTATAACTATTCCAATCTACAAATATAGCTGATTGAATGGATTACACTGTTCAGTAATGTTATTATTACAAGGGCAATGAAAACAGGCTTTTGGATACGTTTTTTCCTAAAACTTTGTAGATTTATACAAATATAATTATCCTTGACTCGATAAACTAACTAACCGTTGTTTTGTTTTTTTGTTACATGATTTATATTTCTTCAATGCATGAACCTTCATATAATAACGTGTATTTATCAGGGTGTTGGTGCTTATGTTTGCTGCACCCCTGCGGGTTGATATGCATCTGATGGCTATGCTAAAGGGGTCGCCCGGCAACGTTCTCTAGCGGGTACCGATAGGCTGAAAGGCCAGGCGGTTCTAATGTTAAAGGACATTGATAGATGCTAAATTTCATGTGAGAGGAGTAGAACATACGTGTGCGGCGATGCCCTCTCCTCCCTCTGGGATCTTGGGGAAGGCATCGTAGATGGAGGAGACGTACGTGATGACCGACTTCTCATCTGGAGACGAAACGTCCACATCTAGAGAGCGTGATAGGAGGAGATGGGGAGATGAAAGGTGGAGTGAAAAGGTCAACATGACGGTAGGGAGACCGAAGAAAAAGAGAGAGGCAGACCAACAGAACACAGAGGAACACAGACAGTATCATGAACGACACTAAAAGTCTTACGATCCTAGGCCTGTCAACGTCGTAGAACGGCTGGAGTCGAGGCTAGAAGTAGACAGACAGACGAGACAAGGTAGGCGGACCGAAACACAGACAGGCAGTTACCTTCAGCGTCCAGAAGTCTGGTCACCCCTAGTGACTCGGCGATCTCAAAGGCCTGCTCCAGGTTGTCAAGGTTACTCTGCTGCGCCACCACCTCCATGTCAATCAGGTCTGGCCTGGAGACCACCAGAGAGGGAGACAGGGGGGTCAGAACTGAAAGTGTGTGTGTGTGTGTGTGTGTCTCAGTGTGTGTGTGTGTGTGTGTGTGTCTCAGTGTGTGTGTGTGTGTGTGTGTCTCAGTGTGTGTGTTGTGTCTCAGTGTTGTGTGTGTGTGTGTGTGTGTGTGTGTGTGTGTGTGTGTGTGTGTGTGTGTGTGTGTGTGTGTGTGTGTGTGTATATACACCTGAATCGGTGGAGCAGGGCATTGAACATGCGTCCGTCGCTCCAGGAGGAGGAGAAGTTGGTACAGCGGAGGCCAGGCCAGCCCTCTGTGGCCTGCTGGCTCCATAACACAGCTTCTCCTTAGCCGTCAGGTCCCGACTCACCACTCACATAGATCTCCGAGATCTGAAATACAGAGGTGAGGATAGGGTTCATATAGGAAACACACATTATGAACACAAAACACACATCTTTGAGAACTGCAGAATACAGAGGACATGAGGGGGGTTCTTATAGGTAACGCTCATTATGAACACACACACACACACACACACTCATTATGAACACACACACACACTCATTATGAACACACACACACACACACACTCATTATGAACAACACACAC
The DNA here is from genome assembly GCF_002910315.2 of Salvelinus sp. IW2-2015. Classification (NCBI taxonomy): domain Eukaryota; kingdom Metazoa; phylum Chordata; class Actinopteri; order Salmoniformes; family Salmonidae; genus Salvelinus; species Salvelinus sp. IW2-2015. The sequence goes on from NW_019942677.1 coordinate 244,548, forward strand.
ACACACACTCATTATGAACACACACACACACACACACACTCATTATGAACACACACACACAAATGTCAGAGGAGCAGTGAGGAGAGGTGAGGGTTATTAAATATGGGCTATAAATATTGGGATGACTTTGCTTGGATCCATCCATATGTATTGGCATAAGGTTTCAAACATGACATATTTCGCGGTCAAAGGACGCCTGCTCTTACTGTAATGTAAGGACAAACAGGCGACATGAAGCTACACGAAGCTGGCAGAGAAGCCGACCCTTTCCCTTTAGGGGCACACATTAATTATACACTACATTATCCCATCTCATATTATGACATTGTCCTACTATCAGACTGTAACCCCACAGTGTGCATTAATTACACCGTTTCAAACATATGGTGTCTTTAGTCATGACTTAAATGAATGGACCATCACCGTAGCCGTATTTCACACACACGGAAACACGTGTACACATACGTGCATAACAAGTACAGACACAGTGAGTCGGCCGAAAAATATAGCCACATGCTAGTCGTCATACTAACTCCTAAACCTGGGAGTCTTTTCTTCACTTTGATTCAACTTGTCATCTTTGTTCCTATCCTCCATCTTGTTTGGCCTTTAATCAAAAGGCCTTTCGCCAGAGCTGAGTGAAGCAGATCCTCTCTTCTTTTTCTCCTTCAGTCTCTCATTATTCTTCTTTATGTCTGGCCAGCTCATTAGCCTGTTTTCTCACCACAATATCCCCCCTCTCCCACCCCCCCCTCGTTCATTTCTTTTTTCCCCTGTCTCTCCCTTCCCTCGTTCCTCTCTAAGG
>NW_019942677.1:248342-387054 GCF_002910315.2 Salvelinus sp. IW2-2015
AGTGTGTGTGTGTGTGTGTGTGTCTCAGTGTGTGTGTGTGTGTGTGTGTCTCAGTGTTGTGTGGTGTGGTGTGTCTCAGTGTGTGTGTGTGTCTCAGTGTGTGTGTGTGTGTGTGTGTGTGTGTGTTGTGTGTGTGTGTGTTGTGTGTGTGGTGTGTGTGTGTGTGTGTGATATACACCTGAATCGGTGGAGCAGGGCATTGAACATGCGTCCGTCGCTCCAGGAGGAGAGAAGTTGGTACAGCGGAGGCCAGGCCAGCCCTCTGTGGCCTGCTGGCTCCATAACAACAGCTTCTCCTTAGCCGTCAGGTCCCCAGACTCACCACTCACATAGATCTCCGAGATCTGGAATACAGAGGTGAGGATAGGGTTCATATAGGAAACACACATTATGAACACAAAACACACATCTTTGAGAACTGCAGAATACGAGAGAGCATGGGGGTTCTTATAGGTAACGCTCATTATGAACACAACACACACACACACACACTCATTATGAACACACACACACACTCATTATGAACAACACACACACACACACTCATTATGAACACACACACACACACACACTCATTATGAACACACACACACACACACACACTCATTATGAACACACACACACAAATGTCAGAGGAGCAGTGAGGAGAGGTGAGGGTATTTAAATATGGGCTATAAATATTGGGATGACTTTGCTTGGATCCATCCATATGTATTGGCATAAGGTTTCAAACATGACATATTTCGCGGTCAAAGGACGCCTGCTCTTACTGTATAGTAAGGACAAACAGGCGACATGAAGCTCACGACAGCTGGCAGAGAAGCCGACCCTTTCCCTTTAGGGGCACACATTAATTATACACTACATTATCCCATCTCATATTCATGACATTGTCCTACTATCAGACTGTAACCCCACAGTGTGCATTAATTACACCGTTTCAAACATATGGTGTCTTTAGTCATGACTTAAATGAATGGACCATCACCGTAGCCGTATTTCACACACACGGAAACACGTGTACACATACGTGCATACAAGTACAGACACAGTGAGTCGGCCGAAAAATATAGCCACATGCTAGTCGTCATACTAACTCCTAAACCTGGGAGTCTTTTCTTCACTTTGATTCAACTTGTCATCTTGTTTCCTATCCTCCATCTTGTTTTGCCTTTAATCAAAAGGCCTTTCGCCAGAGCTGAGTGAAGCAGATCCTCTCTTCTTTTTCTCCTTCAGTCTCTCATTATTCTTCTTTATGTCTGGCCAGCTCATTAGCCTGTTTTCTCACCACAATATCCCCCTCTCCCACCCCCCCCCCCTCGTTCATTTCTTTTTCCCCTTCGTCTCTCCCACTTCCACCGTTCCAAGATTAAACAAGCTCTACTGAAGCGTGGCCATACGTCCAGGCCTGTTCCCACGACCTTCACAGCTGTCACGTCACTTGTGCTCATAACGAGCAAACATGCCTAATGTTACGTGAGGAAGCATCCGTCTTTCAGTTCTGACCCCCCTGTCTCCCTCTCTGGTGGTCTCCAGGCCAGACCTGATTGACATGGAGGTGGTGGCGCAGCAGAGTAACCTTGACAACCTGGAGCAGGCCTTTGAGATCGCCGAGTCGCTAGGGGTGACCAGACTACTGGACGCTGAAGGTAACCCGTCTGCCTGCCTGTCTTTGTTTGCGTCTCTGTCCGTCTGTGTTTCTGTCCATCTGTCTGTGTACTTCTAGCCTCCGGCCGTTCTACGGTGTTTAAAGGTCTGGTATCGTGAGAGTAGTGTACATCATGATACTGTCTGTGTTCCTCTGTGTTCCGTTGGTCTGCCTCTCTCTACCGTTTATAACGTGTTGACCTTTCCTCTCCCCCTTTCATCTCCCCGTCTCTTCCTACCGCTCTCTCTCTCTCTCTCTAGATGTGGACGTTCCGTCTCCAGATGAGAAGTCGGTCATCACGTACGTCTCCTCCATCTACGATGCCTTCCCCAAGATCCCAGAGGGAGGAGAGGGCATCGCCGCACACGTATGTTCTACTCCTCTCACATGAATATTAGCATCTATCAATGTCCTTTAACATTAGAACCGCCTGGCCTTTCAGCCTATCGGTACCCGCTAGAGAACGTTGCCGGGCGACCCCTTTAGCATAGCCATCAGATGCATATCAACCCGCAGGGGTGCAGCAAACATAAGCACCAACACCTTGATAAATACCGTTATTATGAAGGATTCATTGCATGAAGAAATATATCAATGTAACAAAAAAACAAACAACGGTTGTTAGTTTAGATCGAGTCAAGGATATATTATTTTGTATAAATCTACAAAGTTTTAGGAAAAAACGTAGTCCAAAAGCCTGTTTTCATTGCCCTTGTAATAATAACATTACTGAACAGTGTAATCCATTCAATCAGCTATATTTGTAGATTGGAATAGTTATAGTAATTAGAGTTATAGTAATTCATAAAGTCCAGTTACAGCTTCTTTTGACAAAGTAGAAACTAAAAAGATGATGATAATAATATAACCAGCCAGGTGCATAGGTGAAATGAGTTGCTGTGTTCCTAAACAAAATCACCAGCGCATGAACAATTATAAAGGATGAATTACATAAATAAATATTAGTGGAAATATATTCATGACAAGATATAAAACAGTCATTTGTTGATTGTATTGGACACTGTATTGGGCCATCATGTGTTCCTTTACGCATGAATCAATCTGGTCGTCTCTCTTTATGCTTTGGGTCCACAGTCAGCACACAGCTTCGGGGCTTTGTGTGAGCAAGCCCCACAAACAAATCGGTTGCACTGCACATCGTTTTCATGGGCCTTGTTTCGTGTGCACCTGACGCAGGTGTCGCATAATCTCTCTGAAGCGGCTGCGTGGCGTGGTCTCTTGGAAAAGGTCGACCCCCGTACCGATCAGACGGAGAACTCCACGCGCATGCTCCTTCCGCCGTACGCCTCGCGGAAATACAAGAGTTCCATAAATCCTTCGAGTTCATCCATAGACACCACCGACTGTTTCCTTCTCTGTGCCCGTGAGCAACAGTACAATCTCTGATGTGCTGCAACATCCACATGTCACATCAACTCGTCACTCTTTTCTGCCCTCGCCGCGCCATCCTTCCCGGAGTCCTGTCTCGCCGTGCCATCCTTCCCGAAAGTCCTGTCTCGCCGCGCCATCCCTCCCTGTCCTGTCTCGCCGCGCCATCCCTCCGGTGTCCTGTCTCGCCGCGCCATCCCTCCCGGTGTCCTGTCTCGCCGTCATACGTTCCCAGAGTCCTGTCTCGCAGTGCAATACTTCCCGGTGTCCTGTCTCGCCGCGCCATCCCTCCCGGTGTCCTGTCTCGCCGCGCCATCCTCCCGGTGTCCTGTCTCGCCGCGCCATCCCTCCCGGTGTCCTGTCCTCGCCGCGCCATCCCCCGGTGGTCCTGTCGCGCCGCGCCATCCCTCCCGGTGTCCTGTCTCGCCGCGCCATCCCTCCCGGTGTCCTGTCTCGCCGCGCCATCCCTCCCGGTGTCCTGTCTCGCCCTCTGTTGGCTATGTTCAGGTTTTTCTGCGGAGGCTCGAAGTCAACCTCAGAATCAGATGAAGACTCTTCATCAGCAACGTCGATTTCAAGCTCGATATCTGAACCTACTTCTGACTCCAACTCATCTAGATTCTGAAGCGTTTGCAATGCTGTCAGTGCGTCCATTCGTTTGGTTCAGCTTGCCATTTTGAACTACACACTTTGTATGTTGTGCTCACTGTCTGATTGGACTCTCCCAGCGGAAATGATATACAATTTCCAGCATTTCATAATAAAATGATTAGACCGGCCACAATTCTTCAGCAAAATTACACTATTGTTCTAAATTCAATCACCCTCTTCACCTTCCTCATCGTTCAGTGAAGTCACATTCACCATTATCAGCTTCTGTCTGGTTTCTATTGCCCATTCATCCATTGGCGACAAATTTGCATATTTACATTTGAAGTTATTATGTTACTAGTTTTTGATTAGTAGCCAGAGCAGTGCTTCCGCGTTAGTAGTCATGTGCTGAATACATGGACAGCACAGATATTCTTGGGAAAAGGGACATTTGGAAATAAGCGCTGCACCTCTTGAATTATGTGCGTTATTTGACAAAGGTAAGTGTCATAGAAACTGAATATGCTCAGCAGATTATTGCCAATTTAATCTGGTCACTTATTACGCGTGAAATGAGTTTCGGTGTAGTTTAGGTGTAGTGTCGATGGGTCCGGCTGTGCAGGCTGACTGGCATCGTTTGTTTCCCGCTCATGAAGTTGGATAGAGTCAAGGATATGTTTTGTATTATTCTGAAGGCCTACTGCAACACACAGCATGTTTTCATTTCCCTTACAGTAAATGTGATTAGTAATAGAGTTATAGTGAATAAAACAGTCCCGTAGCAGCATATTTTTACAAAGTAAAACGTAAAAGAGAGTGGTGTCAACCCCCAAGGCGCACGGTCAAATGATTTGCTCCTGACAAAATAGGCATAACACACACTCATCGTTACACTATTGTCTTTCTAAATTAAATCAACCTCTTCACCCTCGTCATTCAGTTAGGCCTCATTTAAATTCAACTGTGAAGTAAGGTGCGCAATTATCGCCCGTTAATCCATTTGTCATTCAGTGAGGAGAGAGAGACACATTAACACCTGGCAGGGTACCAACATCCTACAGCACATAGTCTTGGAAGGTTAAGTTAGGAATAGGTGGGGGGAAAAACTGTAATACGTCTCTAAATACGTTCCTGTTTGTGATTTTATTTAATTGACAAATGAACAGTGGCGGTTCCAGTGTTACTGTGTCAATGTACAGTTGGTCAGTCTGTGTGACATCATGTTGCCAAAGCTGTGGAGCCAATAATGAACTGCATTGATCGCAGTCAGCCAATTGACGTATATTGATAGCTGACTGTCAATGAACCAGTCTGACCCCTCCCTCCCTCTCTTTCTATCTCTTTCCCTTCCTCCTTCCCCCTCTCTCTATCAGGAGGTGGACCAGCGCTGGGCAGAGTACCGCTCTCGTTTCTCCACGCTGATCCAGTGGAGCCGGCAGCACAAGGCCCTCATGGCCAACAAGAACTTCCCACTGGACCCTGTGGAGCTCAAGGTGCTGAGGGGGAGGGAGAGAAGGGGACAAGAAAGGGAGTGGGGGGAGATGGAAAGGGTGATAGAGGGAAGAGAATAAAAATGGGGAGAAGGGAAGAAGAGATTGGAGGAGAAGGAAGGATAGGTAGAGAGGGAGGCAATGGGGAGGATGAGGGGGACAGGATGTGGGTAAAGATGCTAAATACATGTTTATAAAGCATTTGAGTAGGAGTGCTGATCTAGGATCAGTTTAGCGGGTTTAGATCCAAATGACAAGGCGTATATAGACCAGGGGTGGCTGATCCTAGATCAGTTCTACTACTCGGGCCCAGAAAACTATTAACACTTTTCTGCTTGATCTAGAAATGTCCGTTATTGACGTCTAACCTTTTGTCAACACCCTGTCGCTGTCCCACAGGAACTTTACAATGAGTACGTCCATTTCAAGGAGACTGAGATCCCTGCCAAGGAGCTGGAGAAGAGTCGCGTAGAACACCTCTACAAACTGCTGGAGGTAAGATTTGGAGGGGGGGGGGGGGGCTTTGATTTCTGAAACACGTTGAGACCGCTCAATGACGACAAGCATTATAAAATGGCAGCAGTAGCTGCAAACCTACGTTGATGGTGAACACCGGTTTACCGTCCGCAAGATTGAACGACATACCCGGGAAGATACTAAAGTACCATTACCCTGAGGACACAGCCTCATTTCAACATCAAATCCTATTATGGCATGTTAGACTGGCATGAGTCTTCTGGAAAACAAACTTATAAACAATGACCGGCGATGGAGAAAAGGATATGAAGAGGTGACCTGGTTTCTGCCACCACGTGCGGTCCACACTGTACATCATGAGTCTCTCAGGGGTACTCTGTGTGTGTGTGTGTGTGTGTGTGTGTGTGTGTGTGTGTGTGTGTGTGTGTGTGTGTGTGTGTGTGTGTGTGTGTGTGTGTGTGTGTGTGTGTGTGTGTGTGTTATCGAACACCCTGTTCTCTGCACCAGGTCATTTCAACCCCATGCCACTGCCTTGAGACAACAAACTATAATTCCTCCTTTATCAAATCCTCTTTCATTGCCCCTCGGTTCTACTTTCCTAATGTCACCACTGCCCTGCTGACACTCCTGATCAATGGCATATGATGACTCCCAACCCCAAGCATCCAAAACATTTATACTTTGAGACCTGGGTCCTTTGCACTCGAAGTCATGTACTTTGCACACGAAATTCAGAATTTCAAATGTATTTTGTTATTTTGTATGTCAAAGTAAAGAATATGTCGGCATATGTATTGTAGAAGTAAAAATGATATGCTTGTTTTCCCAAGGTATGGATGGAGTTTGGGCGCATCAAGCTGCCCCTGGGCCTGCACCCCAACGACCTGGAGGAGGAGTGGGGCAAGCTGATCCTGGAGATGCTGGAGAGAGAGAAGGCCCTGCGGCCCGCTGTGGAGAGGTCATGACCCTGACCTTAACCCTTACTGCTGCTAGTGTTTGAGTTATGTTTATACCAGTAGTCATAGAGACCGAGGCCCTGCGGCCCGCTGTGGAGAGGTCAGCAACACAGACCTACTTAACCCTGTAACTAACCATGACGCTGCAGTTCTTAGTGGTGAAACAGCCACTTCCATTTGCGATATTACAACAACAAAGAAGTTACTGCAAACGGCCAACACTTTTTTTTCTCTCATTGCAAGCGCGATAGAAGAGCAAAATATGCACTGTCATTTTTTTGGGGGGGGTCATACTTCTCATACTTCTTTTGGGGGGGGTACAACGCTTCTCAGCTCGGCAACAGAAACAATAACAACGGTGGGGGGGCAACCAGTTGCGCTGTTTCATCCCACTGCGGTTTCCGTCTTTAACCCGAACTACAGCTGTTAGAGCTAGAGTTAGTTTAAACTGGCAGTTATAGTGAGAGAAGGCCCCGCGGCCCGCTGTGGAGACATGCAGCACACTAACCTAACCCTGGCACGGTACTTACAGACATCACTTAGGGCTACGAGGTCGTGATGCAGATCTCTGCACAAAAACACAGGAAGTCTCATTACGATCAGGCATTTCCACACGGAGTTATTTTGCGTCGATCTGTACTCTTCTGTGTTGTGAGAACGTTGCCCGTGTAGATTCTTTAGTGTGAAACATCACTACAACTGTGCTAGAGGCCTAACGTCATTTTTCTGGTTGTACAGTAAACCCATTCCATAGACACTGGCTGTATATGAATTAACACCCTATTCTCTATATAATGCACTACTTTTGAACAGACCCTGGTCAAAAGTAGTGCACTATTTAGTATTTCGGGTGCCTTTTCAGACAAACCAAATGAGTGTTTTGAGCTTGTTGACACTGTGATGATACTTTGTGTGTCTCCCTCCAGACTGGAGTTATTGCTGCAGATGGCCAATAAAATCCAGAACATGGCCCTGGATTGTGAGGAGAAACTCACCCTGGCCAAGAACACACTACAGGCCGTGAGTGATGCTATGTCTGTGTCACTGTCTGTGTCTCTCCTTGTTTCTCTGTCTCTATCAATTCAATTTCAATTTAAGGGGCTTTATTGACATAGGAAACATATGTTTACATTGCCAAAGCAAGTGAAATGGATAGTAAAACAAACAATATTTATTTTTATGTATCCTTACACTCACAGAAGTTCCAAAATAATAAAGACATTTCAAATGTCATTATGTGCAAATAGTTAAAGTACAAAAGGGAAAATAAATAATCATACGGGTTGTATTTACAATCGTGTTTGTTCTTCACTGGTTGCCCTTTTCTTGTGGCAACAGGTCACAAATATTGCTGCTGTGACGGCACACTGTGGTATTTCACCCAATAGACACACTCTCTCTCTCTCTCTCTCTGTCTCTGTCTCTGTCTCTGTCTCTGTCTCTCTCTCTCTCTCTCTCTCTCTCTTTCTCTCTCTCTCTCTCTCTCTCTCTCTCTCTCTTAAATAACAATTCAAAATGTGAAAAAAATTGCATCTATTTTCAATGACTTCTCAATAAACTGAGGAGTAGAAGACAATTATTTCAGAGCTTTTACAATTTTTGTATTTTAAATTATAATGACTTCCTGAATTGACTTCAATTTAAATTAACCCCAGACCTGGTCGCTACATGCGTTTTCAATATGGTGTAGTGTGTCTCTCACTCATTTCCTCACCACTTATCAATCCCCTTTCTCCCACTTCCTCTATCCCTCTCTCTTACTTTCCCCTCCTCTTCTTCCTCGCTGTTCACACCACTCCTCATCTCCTCTTCCTGTCCCCGTTTTTCCCCCTCTACCCTTCTCTCCTCCCCCGTCCCTCCGTCAGGACATGTCCCTGGTGGAGAGTGGCGAGGCGGTGCGTTGTGAGAGGGAGCTGGGGTTGTACCTGCAGGACTGTGAGGTTCTGATCAGACAGCTCAACCTGGACCTCAACATCCTCCGAGATGAGAAGTACTACCAGGTGGAGCAGCTCGCCTTCAGGTCAGTGGAGGGAGAGGGGGTGTAGGTCCGTTATTAGAGCATGTCGATCGCAATGCCAGGAAAGCGAGTTCGATTCCCGGGACTACCCATACGTCAGAAATATACGCACGCATGACTGTACATCGCTTTTGATAAAAGCGCTTGCCAAATGGCATATCAATTAGTCTTGGTTATACTGCATCGGTGTAAATGTGACACCCAATGTCGAGTCGTGGCCGATACACTTTTGTGCCTCGTCTGAAGCGTAGCTTGACTGCATATGTCTGTTCTGTGTGTCACAGGAAAAAGGTGTGTCTCTTGTCTTTTTGAAGTCCTCTTTTAACACGTTTGTTCCCCTCCTCCACAGAGCGTCCTGTCTACATGAGGAACTGGTCTCTCTCCGGCTCCAGTGCTCCAGCGTCTACAGAAAGGGCCACTTCTCCCCGGTGACAGGCGGAGACCGGACGGCCCCGCGGGGGAGCGACAGTGGTCTCTCCCTGTCCACGGGGGCCCAGACCCTGCTGGGGGCAGTAGGAGTGGTGGGGGCGATGGGGGCGGTGTTGCTCAGGAGACCCATGTCCCGCTCTCAGCTGGTGGCCATGTCGTCCTCGGAGGACGAAGGAAGTCTCCGGTTCATCTATGAGCTTCTGGGATGGGTGGAGGAGACACAGGTAAGAAGGAAGGGGGTTAGGTAGAGGGAGGGAGATGGCGAGATGGAGGGAGAGGGAGGGAGGGAGGGACGGACGGGAAAGGGGATGGATAAGTAGAACTGATTGTGTGTCCGTCAGGACGTGTTGGAGCGTGCCGAGTGGGGGGCGGACCTGCCCTCTGTAGAGCAGAACCTCCAGGACCACCAGAACATCCACACTGCCGTGGAGGAGCTGCTGCACAGCCTGAAGGAGGCCCGCAACTACGAGGTACACACACACAAATACATTCTAAAACACATTCTTAGGCACTTGAAGATCTACTGTACATACTGATACACATACTGTAAGTAGACATTAACAGACACTGAATAGGCCTGGGCGTATGCAGTACATAACAACATGGCAGTCACAAACCTAGTCGAAAGAGCCAGATAATGTTTTACTAACTTTTGATATCGCTTTCTCCTCAGACGAAAGTCTCTCCGAACTTCAGGAGCAGTTATTCTGACACTCTGGCCAAGCTAGAGCATCTATACTGCAAACTCCTGGTGAGTGGGAGGACTTTTTTTCATCTGTGAATGTGTGCGCGTCGGATTGTTTGTGTATGGGGGGGGTGTGTGTGTGTGTGTGTGTGTGTGTGCACCCCATTGCATCCCAGTGCGCGTTCTCCGTTAATCCCATCAGGGTGTGACTGTGCTTGCTGAAGGCTCAGAGGAGCTAGCGAGCGTTAAAGACCGAGTGCAGCTGGTAGAAGCACCACACAGCCCCTTGATCAGCCCTGTAGAAATACATGGATTCTCTACAGCAGGGAGTTGTTTGGGGAGTGGGACAGAGAGCGAGTGGATCGTCTATGTGTGTGCCTCTGAAATAACCTAGAAACTCTTATAGAGCGAACACCGAGTAACATTTCCTCCTCCCATCCCCTGTCTTCACAGGAACTCTCGTCGTGGCGTCTGCGCTGCCTGGAGAGCCTGCATGCGTTTGTGTGTCGCTGTACAGAGGAGCTGATCTGGCTCAACGAGCGAGAAGAGGAGGAACTGGCCTACGACTGGAGTCAAAACAATACAAACGTCAATGCCAAGAGAGAGCTATACGCCGTGAGTGGACAGGGATAGACGCACACACACACACACACACAGAGAGAATACACATTTATTTTATAGATATTCCCCTGGGTGCTCCTCTGAATGCTCTGTCATCCTCTCTCAGGAAATGAGGTCAGAGCTGGAGGAGAAGCAGGAAGTCATGCACTCGCTGCAGGAAACAGCTGACCGGCTGTGTCAGGAAAACCACCCGGCCAAACAGACAGTGGAGGTGAGGTTGCCTAGCAACAGAGCTATCAAGGCTGTTCAATGGCCTTTCAAAAATATTGGCTTTCCAGCTACGGTACTTATCAGTACAAACAGTGCTGCTATCGATGTTCCCCTGAAAATAAGATTGTCAGTACATTTTGTACTTCATGTTTGGACTGTGGAGCTTGACTGTGATTCGATTAAAGAGCTTGAGAAATGTGTATCCAGGAAGCTTCCCAGCCGAAACAGTTCGGTAGATTTTGTGAAAATATTATGATATTTTGTGACATTCTTGTTCGTTTTGGACTTTGGTGAAGGTTTTTTTGGTAGTTCGGGCACACACATATTTGTTTCTGGAGGCAAGCCGAAGTTCGTGGTCGACGTCTATGCCCCTTAGTTGGTGTTTGGCCAACAGTAGGGATTCTTCAATAAAGTCTCTGTTGTCAGTCAATGAGAGACGACTCGTTTTCATGCCATTTTTGGAAAATACTGCATCAAACATCTTAGTTAGATGTAAAATTGAGCGACTAAGATCTCTTCTGCAAAAACATCACAATTAATGACAGATTTCTTGAGATATTTTAGACTATTTTGAGGAAGTGTATACTGGCTACGGCGTCTCAAAATGGACAAATCACTTTTCCAAGCAAAGGCATTTTAAGGGAGTATGCGTGCACACTCGTTTGGTTCGCCTAGACGAGTTCGTCTAAACGCCAACCGAACTGAAGCATGCTGATGCCTTAACACCCCCCCGCCCCCATGCCCCCTCCCTCTCCCCAGGCGTACAGTGCAGCGCTGCAGACCCAGTGGCAGTGGGTGCGCCAGCTGTGTGTGTGTGTGGAGCAGCATCTCAAAGACAATACTACCTACTTCCAGGTGGGAAAGTTGAACAAAGTCTCTTTACAAAGTTATACCTTGTACTATTACGTTATACCTGTAATACCCATCTGGTCCTTTACAATGTCAATTGTTTGTGGCTTTTCACATAGACACCGTCATATAAGATCACGATGAAATGAAATGAATTTGTCTATTTACTACCTATGTATGTTTTGACTTGCCCTTAATTGGGAGTGTAAAGCTATTTCATCTTCTAAAACCTGAAAATAAGCTGAATAAAAATAGCTTTAATACTAGGTTAAATATAGAATATCTCATAGGGTCTAGCAGCTGTTTCTGGATTACATATCAGTCCTGATGCTGATCTCTGTGTGTTGCGTTCGTATTGCCTCCTGTCAGTTTGTGAGTGACGCACGGGACTGCGAGACGTACCTGCGTCAGCTCCAGGACACCATAAAGAGACAGTACACCTGTGACAAGAGCAGCAGGCTGAGCAAGCTGGAGGACCTGCTGCAAGACTCTATGGTACGTTCACTTGTTGTTCACTAGACTATTATTTCCCCAAATGCCGTTGGACCAAACCTTCAAATGCACCCCACTAATTTGACAAAACACCTAAACTCCTGCTAAGTCTGTAGCCTAACAGTTAGTTTGGTCTAATCATTCAGGTATTTGCCTGTGAAAAGCTTAGGCACACGATTATAGCTTATCCACATTTTAAGCTAATAAGCTACGTCACCTTGACACCTCTGACTCGCTTAGTAACATTATCTACGGCTAGCTGAGGCTAATGTCATGCTAATACTGTAGACGTTGGCTAGCTGTTGACACTGTAATTCTTAAGCTACCTCATCGACGCTGCGTAGGCCCGTCTAATCTACTGTAGTCTGCCTCCGCTGATTCACGCCACCACCATGCACCCCGACACACAGCAGATGGTACCCTTGGAGCGGGCAGGACTCCGCGGGCCTAAGCACTGGGAGCAGTGGGCGTATCCTCCCTGGACATAGTGGTGAGAGGGTGACTGGCTGTCTGACACAGGTCTAGGCTGGTGGGGAATGATCGAGGTGTAGACACTAGAGCGGATAGACTGATATTAAAAGTAAACAGTCATGGAAGGGAAAGGCGTTGTGCCCTTAGCGGCCGTGATAATACTTGTAGAAGTCAATGTAATTACACTGCGTGTTTACATTCCTACAAAAAGTATGATTACGTGGTTTATATGGAGGGGGGAATGGATGGCCACTCAGGATATATACACGTAGATGTGTTTGTTGCGTATCTCGGAGTGTTTCATACGTGCTCACCTCATTTCTAGATACCGAATGATGAGCACTTCACCGCGCTCAGTTTGAGGCAGCATGTGTGTTTTTGTTCTGAAACGGGGTATTAAGCACTAGGAGGTTGATTACTTTTCCAGTGCTGTGTGTGTGTTCTCACTGGGGAGATTAAACAGGACTTTGACGGATGCCTCCTTTGCTATATTCCATGAAAACAACCACCAAAGCACTATTAGACCGATGCAATGCCTTTTATGATTATTCTAACTAATGAAAATACCTCTACCCATTTAACTCACAGTTCATTCTTCCATTTCACAATACATTCTTTCAAATAATACAATGGATAAGTAATGGCTATATCAATGGATAAGTAATGGCTATAGCAATGGATAAGTAATGGCTATATCAATGGATAAGTAATGGCTATATCAATGGATAAGTAATGGCTATATCAATGGATAAGTAATGGCTATATCAATGGAATAAGTATGGCTATATCAATGGATAGTAATGGCTATAATCAATGGATAAGTAATGGCTATATCAATGGATAAGTAACTTGGTTATATCAATGGATAAGTAATGGCTATATCAATGGATAAGTAATGGCTTATCAATGGATAAGTAATGGCTATATCAATGGATAAGTAATGGCATATCAATGGATAAGTAATGGCATATCAAATGGATAAGTAATGGCCATATCAATGGATAAGTAATGGCCATATCAATGGTAAGTAATGGCCATATCAATGGATAAGTAATGGCTATATCAATGGAATAGTAATGGCTATATCAATGGTAAGTAATGGCTATATCAATGGATAAGTAATGGCTATATCAATGGATAAGTAATAAGTAATGGCTATATCAATGGATAAGTAAATGGCTATATCAATGGATAAGTAATGGCTATATCAATGGATAAGTAATGGCTATATCAATGGATAAAGTAATGGCTATATCAATGGATAAGTAATGGCCATATCAATGGATAAGTAATGGCCATATCAATGGATAAGTAATGGCCATATCATGGATTAAGTAATGGCCATATCAATGGATAAGTAATGGCTATATCAATGGATAAGTAATGGCTATATCAATGGATAAGTAATGGCTATATCCCAAAATGTATCTGAAGTGGCTGTTTCTTAACTTCCTCCACCATTTTGTTTTCCGTATTGGCCTCTTGACTCATGGTCCACCTCTAATAGTGCTAACCCGTTGCTAATGCTATTTCAATGTTAATTGAAGCTCTGAAGGGCAAGTCATATTAGTGCTTCCCTCACTCTGGCCCTTAGCTCAGCTTAAGCCTCTATTAAACCTTCATTTTGTATTTTTATTGAAACCTTTATTTAGCTAGGCAAGTCAGTTAAGAGCAAATTCTTATTTACAATGACGGCCTACCAAGAGGGGGTGGCAGGTAGCCTAGTGGTTAGAGCGTTGGGCCAGGAACCAGAAGGTTGCTAGATCGAATCCCCGAGCTGACAAGGTAAAAATCTGTCATTCTGCCCCTGAACAAGGCAGTTAACCCACTGTTCCTAGGCCGTCATTGTAAATAAGAATTTGTTCTCAACTGACTTGCCTAGTTAAATAAAGTTTTTTTTTTTTTTTTAAGGCAAAAGTCCTCCTTCGGGGACGGGGGTTGGGATTAAAATACAAAAATATAAGTAAAGGACAAAACACACACCATGACAAGAGAGACAATACCACATAAAGAGAGACCTAAGACAACAACAGCAAGACAAACACCCCCAAACAGGGAAACAGATCCCAATCAAAGGTGTTATCACATGCTCCACTAAGGCAGTTATTTATCTTATAACTTCTCCTTGTGTTAAAATTTATGTGGGTAAAACAAAGCGTGAATTGAAAGTACAAATCTCGGAGCACCATTAGGTGCAAAAACTCGACTTATCCAGTTGCGGCCCACTTTTTAGAAGCAAACCACTCGATTTCAGCCCTACCTTATATCGGCATCGAACATGTCATTCTCCCTAGGAGGGGGGTGACCTCGACAATGTATTGTTAAAACGAGAGGCTGCCTGGACCTTTAATTTAAAGACCCTTGCTCCCTTCGGTCTCAACGTAGACTTTGATCTGAAGCCATTCTGGTGATTGTGATTTTGCTATTCGTTGCAAATGTTTGTAGGCCTATGTAGCCAAATTGTATCTGTGATCGTACGCTATCGTTCATGTTTTTGGTATGTTATTTTTATATCTGAGAATTAACCAATGATATCAGGCCACACCCGGCCTTGATTACAGACACCTGTGTGTGTCCTTTGACACTATATAAACTCATCACCCCACGGTGTTTGTCATTATACCCTGATGAAGACAGCTTGTCTGTCAAAACGTTGGATATTAGGTTATTAAATTATTGTATCTGAGCTCCTAGAGTGTGCGGCTCTCCTTACATTTTTCAAGTATTCTACCCAGCACCTCGCCTTAATAGGTTCTACCCAGCACCTCGCCTCTAGAGCAATATATGACAACACGGCACGGTAGCAACACAACATGACAACAAACATGGTAGCAACACAACATGGCAACAGCACAACATGGTAGCAGTACAAAACATGGTACAAACATTATTGGGCACAGACAACAGCACAAAGGGCAAAGAGACAACAATACATCACGCGAAACAGCCACAACTGTCAGTAAGACTGTCCATGATTGAGTCTCTTAATGAAGAGATTGAGATAATGAAGCGTTCTGTCAGGAAATGAGTCCATATAATAAATGTATTTCTACACGTCAATATGAGGAGTTAAGCTAATGTTAATGAATGTTCATTTATTTTTAATTACACTTTTATTTACTCCTTTTTCTCCCCAATTTCGTGGTATCCAATTTGTAGTTAGTCTTGTCTCATCGCTGCAACTCCCGTACAGACTCGGGAGAGGCGAAGGTCGAGAGCCGTGCGTCCTCCGAAACACAACCCCAGCCGCACTGCTTCTTGACACAAGGCCCACTTAACCCGGAAGCCAGCCGCACCAATGTGTCAGAGGAAACACCGTACACCTGGCGACCGTGTCAGAGTGTACTGCGCTCGGCCTGCCACAGGAGTCGCTAGTGCGCAGTGGGACAAGGACGTACGTCCCTGCCGGCCCTGACCACGACGACGCTGGGCCAATTGTGCACCGGCCCATGGGTCTCCTGGTCGCGGCCGGCTGCGACAGAGCCTGGACTCGAACCCAGAATCTCTAGTGGCACTGCTAGCACTGCGATGCAGTGTTTTAGACCACTGCACCACTTGGGAGACCCCTGGGTTGAATGTTTAATAGATAGTTTAGCTAGCAGAAAAGCTCATTCTGTCACGAACGTCGGGGACTGTGGAGTTCAATGGAATCAATATGTATGGAAATAATTTGTCCATATACTGTAACAGTGCTGGCCTATAGTATCACAAAATCTTACCACTTCACTGACTTGACTGACTGACTGATTTGATTGGTTAAGTGATTGACACCCTCACTGACCAATGGCTGTACCTCACAGGAGGAGAAGGAGCAGCTGATTGAGTACCGCAGCTCGGTGGCTAGCCTGGTGGGCCGGGCCAAGACGGTGGTGCAGCTCCGCCCCCGCAGCGCAGAGAGCACCCTGGGAAGCACCACGCCCATCCGCGCCATCTGTGACTACCGGCAGATAGAGGTACAGCACCCCTCACCACACCCACACTATCGTGACAATACCAGGGTCATGTTCATTAGGCACCAAACGGAGGAAAACAGAGTCGCACAATGAGGAACTGCCTGGACTTAAACATTTTATATAAAAACTCACTTTGAATAAGTTTTCTGTTATGTGCGAATACAACCCAGGTCACCTTACCTCCCTTTACCTAACTGTATCCTTCCGCCAATTGTTTCTTCTCTGCCCTGCACAACCCTTCTCAGCACCACCTACGCCTTAGCAATCCAATATGGTGCATTTTCAAGCAATCAGCTTTCATCATTGGCTGCTTTCACCATGCCGTTGTTGGTCTATAGACCCAGTCAACTTGTCAGCTAAAAAACATGTTTAGTTGCTTCAATAGCATCTATTATTCAACTGTGAATGTAAACTGTGTCCCCCACATAGGGTTTTAGATGTACGGTGTTGATTGCAAGAGTGCTGCATTAGAGCTCTTGAAATGTTGTCTAGTGGCACTACCAGGCTGCAAAGACATCACTTGACATTATTATGTTGCTTGAGAACAGATAAGTAGTCAGATTTTGGCAGAGTGGGCTCAGTTCTCCTTAGTATTCGTGATCATGCTTTTGACCGTCATATCCTACTCATAGGGACATTCAAATGGCCTTTTTTTTTTTAATGGCTCAACTTTTTCATCGATTTATTTTTCAGCTAAGAACACAGCAATATTGGATTATGCCATTCTATCATACTGGAAAGCCAACACTTGTTAAAGAGCCCACGGTAGCCACTCCAAAGTCAAGTAATGATTCATGAGACGAGAATACCTTTTGGCCACAGACACCCCACTCACCTCGCACTCACATTAACATGCGAAGCCTGTCTACAACCAGGCCCAAAGTGCTGCGTGATGCTAGCAGAGAAGCTAAACGCTAGGAATTATGAATTTCTCCCACTTGTGCAGACTCAGGCAAAAATCAGAATCCGCATTACTACTCCTGTGGTATTGCATAGGGACAGGAGATGCAGTGATTACTGTAGGGGTGCATCTCAATAGTCATGAGTGGCTTCCTCTTCTCCTTTCCTTCATCCGCGACTACTAGGAACACACACACACACACACACACACACACACACACACACACACACACACTTTTCCATTAACACCAACTATGGGCCACTTTAAAGTAAACACACATGACCCTGACAAGGTCTTCATGACACGATCGCAAAATAATCTTTCTCTCCCCTCTTTTATGTCTTCTCCATCCTACCGTTTCCCCTTCCTACCCTCCATCTTTCACTCCTCCGTCTCTTCCTCTCTCCCTTCTTCTCGTGTGTCCGCTGGGCTGTCAAGGCTAACGTTCAGGTATTACTGCCAATGTTCACCTTCTCTCACCTCAGCGCTCAGCTTTTACACGGCACACTGAATACTCCCTGGTTACTCTACGCTCTTATCAAGTGATTTTAGGATCAGTTTTTCTTTATATCGGTTGGATTCACGCCCATTATTAGCTGAAGTCCCAGATCAGTTGGTAAAAGCGTGACGTAACCACACGACTGAAAACAGTATCCCCGGGTTACTCAGTCAGCGAGACTAGTTTAGCCGCAGTCGTAAGCTTTTCTGTACATTTACTTTGCAGTATTTCTGTGTGTGTGTGTGCAGGGGATGGGGTGAGAGGGGGGTGGGGCTGGGGGCAGTTGTTTTAGATGCACAGACCTCGCTTTGCTGAGCTAGACAATTATTTGTTTTTTTAAATAAAATCAATAATGAAGAACTTCGGAAAGCACATCCGTACTATGCCAATTTGAAACTGCTACTACCCGAGCTCTCTGTATTTGTTGGCCAGATGTCGACTAATATTGTAATGAGTGTGGGCAGGTCTAGCCATTTTCAGTCCAAAGGATACTGTTTTAGTCCCATGGTTTGTAAATGGCTGCTCGATTCAATATGGCACGGTTCTTGTGGTAGATTATAGTTTCTCTTTCAGTTGTTAGGGCTTTTGCAAACCACATTAAACTCATGAACGCTTGCATTTTGGTTTGTATTATTTGTTTGTTGCCGTAAACCTTTACGTTTCCTTTTGTTTTCCCTCCACCTCCCCTTCTCTGTATATCTGTACCCCCCCCCCCTCCTGTAGATCACCATCAGCCGAGGTGAGGAGTGTGTGTTGGCGGACAACTCTCAGAGGACTAAATGGAAGGTGATCAGCCCCAGTGGAAACGAGGCTATGGTGCCGTCAGTCTGCTTCACCGTGCCACCGCCCAACCTGGAGGCCATGGACACCGCCAGCAGGTACACACTCACATAGCACACACACACACACACACACACACACACACACACACACACACACACACACAGTTCACATATTCATATAAACATGTGCACACACACACGAGCAGATCAACACACGCTTTCACACACACACGGATGCCCATACACACTCCCACCTAACCCTGCTGTCTATTGAGAGTGTTATTCCGTGTGTTGTAGGATGGAGCAGCTGTACCAGAACGTGATGTCTCTATGGCACAATCTACACGTCAGCATGAAGAGTGTGGTCTCCTGGCACTACCTGCAGAAAGACATCAGGACCGTCTCCTCCTGGAGCCTAGACACGGTTAGACATACTGTTTTAACATCCAAGTCTTCAACCACATATATCTCACATAACTGGTCTATTTCTTATAGTTTCTTCCAAGCATATTTCTCTCTCCTGCGCTCTCTCCCGCGCTCTCTCTGTCCATGTCGCAGTACATCTATGACGGACATATCGTATTGCTCTCAATCTCTCATCTGTCTGTCTTCAACTACATTTATCCCACATAACTGTTCTATTTCTTATACACTGAACAAAATATAAACGCAACATGTAAAGTGTTGGTCCCATGTTTCCTGAGCTGAAATAAAAGATCCCAGACATTTTCCATACGCACAAAAAGTTTATTTTGCTCAAATTTTGTTCACAAATTTGTTTACATCCCTGTTAGTAAGAAATTCTCCTTTGCCCAGATAATCCATCCACCCGACAGGTGTGGCATATCTAGTAGCTGATTAAACAGCATGTCCATTACACAGGTGGACCTTGTGCTGGGGACAATAAAAGGCCACTCTAAAATGTGCAGTTTTGTCACACAACAAAATGCCACAGATCTCTCAAGTTTTGAGGGAGCATGCAATTGGCATGCTGACTGCAGGAATGTCCACCAGAGCTGTTGCCAGAGAATGTAATGTTCATTTCTCTACCATAAGCCTTACAACCGCAGACCACGTTTTATGGAGTTGTGTGGGCAAGCCATTTGCTTATGTCAATGTTGTGAATAAAGTGCCCCGTGGTGGTGGGGTTATGGTATGGGCAGGCATAAGCTACGGACAACGAACACAATTGCATTTGATACCGTGATGAGATCCTGAGGCCCATTGTGAGGCCCATTTTATTTTAAGGTATCTGTGACCAACAGATGCACATCTGTTTTCCCATCATGTGAAATCCATAGATTAGGGCCTAATGAATTTATTTCAATTGACTCATTTCCTGCTCTCTCCCTCTCAGGCTGATAGCTTTTATCTCATATTACTTACTTACTTTATGGTGTAATGTCCCTCTGTCATACATCTTCCTCTTTCTCCTCCATCTGCTAATGTGTTCATATCGACTTCATGCCTTATTACCTATGAATAATGGCTTAATGCATGTTAATTAATACACATATCGGCAGCACTTTAGGGACCGCAATAGAAATAAGTATCTGACTTTATTGTGCTATCCCTGTCACGTTTTCTGAAATGTATATACTGTGTGTATACATGCTTTTTTGACTGGCATATAAAATCAACCACTACTCTTAAATGTATCTGACGTACACCTCTCTCGCCCTAACCCCTCAGGTACGTTCCCAGACCCCTGTGGCGAGGGACCAGGCTCTGGACCACTTGGAGGCCCACCTGGCTGACTTCCTCTCTGACAGCAAAGAGAGCGCCCTCTTCACCACGACCGAGAGACGCGAGCTGGAGAGAGACGCCCACACCGCCCAGGAACACTGCCAGGACCTGCTGGTCAACATGGAGACAGGTAGATGGACAGATACGGTGTCTCAGTCCCAATTCCCCAGCCTTTTCCCTGATGTGTGCACTTGTTCACTCCCTTACTTGGATTTAAAAGCAGAGGATTGGTATTGGAGGCATTGCATACACAAATCCTTTGGTTTTAAGTGGACGAGGGGTAGTGCACATTTCAGGGGAAAGGGTGGAGAATTGGGAGGGAGTGTAGAGATTGGCTTACTTTGCTCACATACTTACTTACCTTTACTTGCTTGGTAGTATTTAGATTCATACAAATTATTTATAGAACACATACAGTTGAAGTCGGAAGTTTACATACACTTATGTTGGAGTCATTAAAACTCGTTTTTCAACCACTCCACAAATTTCTTGTTAACAAACTATAGTTTTGGCAAGTCAGTTAGGACATCTACTTTGTGCATGACACAAGTAATTTTTTCAACAATTGTTTACAGGCAGATTATTTCACTTAGAATTCACTGCATCACAATTCCAGTGGGTCAGAAGTTTACATACACTAAGTTGACTGTGCCTTTAAACAGCTTGGAAAATTCCAGAAAATGGTGTCATGGCTTTAGAAGCTTCTGATAGGCTAATTGACATCATTTGAGTCAATTGGAGGTGTACCTGTGGATGTATTTCAAGGCCTACCTTCAAACTCAGTGCCTCTTTGCTTGACATCATAGGAAAATCTAAAGTAATCAGCCAAGACCTGGTTCATCCTTGGGAACAATTTCCAAATGCCTGAAGGTACCACGTTCATCTGTACAAACAATAATAATCTGTACACACAAATCAATCCCAGAACAACAGCAAAGGACCTTGTGAAGATGCTGAAGGAAACGGGTACAAAAGTATCTATATCCACAGTAAAACAAGTCCTATATCGACATAACCTGAAAGGCCGCTCAGCAAGGAAGCCGCCATAAAAAAAGCCAGAATACCGTTTGCAACTGCACATGGGGACAAAGATTGTACTTTTAGGAGAAATGTCCTCTACACAGAGGGAAACAAAAATAGAACTGTTTGGCCATAATGACCATCGTTATGTTTTGAGAAAAAGGGGGAGGCTTGCAAGATGAAGAACACCATCCCAACCGTGAAGCACAGGGGTGGCAGCATCATGTTGTGGGGGTGCTTTGCTGCAGGAGGGACTGGTGCACTTCACAAAATAGATGGCATCATGAGAAAGGAAAATTATGTGGATATATTGACGCAATATCTCAAAACATCAGTCAGGAAGTTAAAACTTGGTCGCAAATGGGTCTTCCAAATGGACAATGACCCCAAGTATACTTCCAAAGTTGTGGCAAAATGGCTTAAGGACAACAAAGTCAAGGTATTTGAGTGGCCATCACAAAGGCCTGACCTCAATCCTATAGAACATTTGTGGGCAGAACTGAAAAAGCGTGTGTGAGTAAGGAGGCCTACAAACCTGACTCAGTTACACCAGCTCTGTCAGGAGGAGTTGTGGGAAGCTTATTGTGGGAAGCTTGTGGAAGGCTACCCGAAACGTTTGACCCAAGTTAAACAATTTAAAGGCAATGCTACCAAATACTAATTGAGTGTATGTAAACTTCTGACCCACTAGGAATGGGATGAAAGAAATAAAAGCTGAAATAAATCATTCTTTACTATTATTCTGACATTTCACATTCTTCAAATACAGTGGTGATCCTAACTGACCTAAGACAAGGAATTTTTACTAGGATTAAATGTGTGAAACTGAGTTTTAAATGTATTTGTTTAAGGTGTATGTAAACTTTCGACTTCAACTGTAAATAGTTCACTCAAAAGACAAATGTGTGTCTGTTTTGCATGGGTACAGGAAGATTGACAGAGTGCATCCCCTCACTTCACCCAGTCTTAGCTTCATCCACATTTGGGGCTTGAGGGCAACATTGGGGATTCTAATGAAAGGGTTTTCTGATGGTGCATTGACCCAATTAAGTGGGATTGAAATTCAATTATCTCTCTTGTCTTATCTCCCCACTCCCGCCTGTCTCCATTTACTCTCCCCCTTTCTCTACCCCTTCCTCTCTCTCTTTTTCTTTTCATCTTTCATCTACTCTCCCCCTCTTTCCACCACCTCCTCGCTCTCTCTTTCTCTCTCTATTTCTGTCCCTCTCGCTCTCTCCAGTGGAGAAGGATGAGTCTGTCTCTCGGTCCTACCTGTCAGAGCTCCAGAACATTAAACTGCGTCTGGAGGAGGCGGAGCAAAGGCTGATGCGCGGCATTCAGACTCCTCCCCCTAGCAACCGATCGGGTGACAGCGTCGACAACACTGTTCAAATTGCAGAGCAGGAGGTCAGAATTGCGCCACAGCCCCATCTGCTGGTCACCAGAGTCCTAACCCTCTTATTCATCTGCCAACGAAAAGGAGACCAGCACTAACTTTATTCAGTTGCTTTCATTTATTTTCTTGTTTTAACTTAATGCTGTATAATGAATATGCAAATCAAGACTAACCCTTATTCCCGGTGTCAGAAGCTGCAGTCGGACCTGGAGGGCCTGCGGACCAGTCTTGGTGAGGTGTCGCGTCGCTGTGTGACTTTCTTTGAGGAGAAGCCCACCTCCTCCAGTGTCCCCGTGCTGCGCTCTGAACTCAACCTGGCTGTGGAGAAGATCGACAGACTACACAACCTCTCCTCCGTCCACCTGCACAAGTGGGTTGGCGGCACGCGTGCGCGCGCACACACAGTCAAAATACTCTCTCTTAACCAATATACTTGACTAAGTATCACGCGCTTCCCCTTTTTCTCTCAGGCTGAAGACAGTAGATGTGCTGATGTACAGCTTGCAGGCCGCAGAGAGCCAGGTGAAGAGGTACGAGAGCAGGCTGAGTGAGGAGGACATCGTCCCTGCAGGCACCAACGCCATCCAGGCTCTACGGGAACAACTGGGTGTAAGAGACTGGCAAATACAATGAAAGACCAAACTATCTACAAATCCCACTAATTCAGATACTGGGTAGTACAAACGCATGACAAAGTTATTAATGCCCACAAAGACGATGCATGGACCAATATTACGATTTGTCTGTTAATGATAAGAGTGTGTCTGTGTGCTGATTCTCTGCGTCTCCCCTTCACTCCAGACGTGGCAGTCGGAGCTTGAGGACCAGGAAGGGGTGTTTAGCTCCCTGCAGTCGGCGGTACAGAAGGCCCGAGAGGCGGGGACTCAGCTGAACAGGCTCCACCCAGACCGCAGCCCGGAGCTGGAGCGCTACCAGGAGAGAGCCACCCAGCTCACCGAGAGGTGGGCCGGAGTCAAGAGACAGATGGACACACGGTGAGTGGGGGACGGATGGCTGGCTGGATGGAGTCAGTTTGTCAGATCATTTTTAATAAAAGTCTTATGTGAAGCTTAATCCTTACTCAGTATTTGTGCTGTAGGTTTATGCTTAAATGAATACAGTATTTCCTTGAGATGGGGACAGGTTTTGAAAACCACCATTCTGTTTAAATGTGAAATAGAGAAGAGCATAGACCCATATCACTGATTGGGTACTTTATTGAATGGTATGTGATGTGTTGGTGTGTTTTTCCAGGCGAGGGGAGCTAGAAGCCCTGGGCTCGGTCCTGCAGCAGTACAGAGATGGTCACTCTGCTCTGATCCACTGGATAGAGGAGACCACTGAGAGACAGGAGAACACCCAGCCTGGAAAGACTGACAGCAAAGTCCTGTCTGAACAACTAGCACAACAAACGGTGAGAGGGATGGATGGAGACCGAATGAGACGGGTAGAAAGAGGCGGAACGAGACGGGTAGAAAGAGGCGGAACGAGACGGGTAGAAAGAGGCGGAACGAGACGGGTAGAAGGAGGCGGAACGAGACGGGTAGAAGGAGGCGGAACGAGACGGGTAGAAGGAGGCGGAACGAGACGGGTAGAAGGAGCGGAACGAACGGGTAGAAGGAGGCGGAACGAGACGGTAGAAGGAGCGAACTGAGAAGGGTAGAAGGAGGCGCAACGATGACGGGTAGAAGGAGGCGCAACGAGACGGGTAGAAGGAGGCGCAACGAGACGGGTAGAAGGAGGCGGAACGAGACGGGTAGAAGGAGGCGCAGCGAGACGGGTAGAAGGAGGCGCAGCGAGACGGGTAGAAGGAGCAGGAACGAGACGGGTTAGAAGGAGGCGGAACGAACGACTAACACAGTAGATAATATTGACCCAGCCTTAGAGAGAGGTTCATTGGGGGGGAAGAGATGAGCAATAGCTTTTGTTTAAAATAGGCTAATGAGGAAGGTGATTGAAACTAATGGAAATCTGACTGTGGTTTGAGTGACATCTGTAAATAACATCTATTTTCTTTGACCTGATTCTCTCCTCAGGCATTAGTAGCCGACATCGAAAAGAACCCAGACCAAACTGGACGAGTGCCAAACACACTCAAAACAGTACTGCACCTCTGTCAAGGTAGAGTACAACATCCACTTTGTCATTGTAATGTGGAGATACGTTTTTGGATGATTGGAAAATGACCCCTAAGTAAGCATTTCACTGTAGTCTACACCTGTGGTTATTTGTTTGTGACAAATAAAAT
Source organism: Salvelinus sp. IW2-2015 (assembly GCF_002910315.2). Classification (NCBI taxonomy): domain Eukaryota; kingdom Metazoa; phylum Chordata; class Actinopteri; order Salmoniformes; family Salmonidae; genus Salvelinus; species Salvelinus sp. IW2-2015. The sequence continues at coordinate 273,213 of NW_019942677.1, forward strand.
GTGATAGTCTTGCTATGTGTCATATATTTTAAATTGAGGTAGGCTACTGGATAGCCCAATTTCCACACTAAATGTCCCATAACCAGCTACAACATACAAAATATGCATTTTCTGCTTGCTGTAAATAAGTGTTACACGTGTCCGTATCTGTGTCCTTCAGGACTACGAGCTGCAGCTGATGACATTCAGAGCGTTTGTGAGTCGACACAGAAGTCGACCGAAGAGGAGGAGAGATGCACTCTTCATCAGACGCCATCACGCAGGAGGTAAGGAGAGATGGAGTAGAGCGTCACAATGTGGCGAATGTATTTCTAGAAATATGTGCCAATGTCATCGTGCAAGGCCAAAACAAAGAGATTTCTTTTGCCGTTCCAGTTCATGGACTTGCGACGCGTTACACAGCCCGGTTACCTTGAGCGCGCAGCACGTCAAATACAATCAGCGATGCACTGAGAAGACTAGAGGAGGAAGAGGTACTGTATGTCTCGCTCTTTTTCCGTTTTCATTCTCTCTTCTGTTTTTTTTCAACCTTCCTCTGTGTCTGTCAGATTATTGTCTGTACCGCCAATCAGTTTCTATCATAGTGACATAACTCCGCAATCCACCCCCCTGCAGAAAGAGGTGGAGGAGGAAGCAGCAGAGGGTAGCCAGGTGTCAGAGCTGCTGGCTGGGTCAAGGGCCTCAGGGCGAGCAGGGGACCCTTCCGCGAGTCATCCATCGCAGCGCAGGAGGTACAGAAATATGAAATGCATCTAGTATATTATGAATTGAATTTATATGCATCCACTGTTCTTTCTATATCATACTCTCTGAGCGATAAAATAAATTTACCAGTTTAACTTTTTTCAAATGTTCATTTGTGTTGTGTTCATAGGCCGTGAGTGAGCAGTTAGCGGCTAAGAAGAGGAGGTGGCTAAGGTTATCAGGAACACCCAGTCTTCCTGATGTCTAAACAGGCCAGCAAGTAGTTCAGATCACTTACACACATTAATACCCACTGTATAAACACACATACTGTATAGGGAACTCAGTGAACAGCTCACCTAATCCACAACACCACACACACACATACAACACCACACACACACACACACACACACACACACACATACAAGTTCAAACTGACAGAAACGTTTGTCCTCTAGGTTGTCCCCAGAGGAACGTGTCCAGGTGACCTCCCAGCTGGATGAGCTGACTGCCACCTACAGCCAGCTGTGTGACAGTTCCACCGCCCAACTGCAACAGCTGGTGCAACAGCAGGCCAAAGAGGAGCAGAGAAAGGTAGAGTGGATGGAGGGAGGGCAGGAGGTAGGGTGACTGGGAAAGCAAAAGGGAAGAGGGAGGAGAAGGGCGGTTGCGCCTCAAGCCGTAAACTCACTAGCGAGTTGCCAATGCGAGCTTACGACATTGCTGTTCAAGTGTGTTGCTCACTGACAATGTCTGTCTGCCTGTTGTGGATTTTGAGGTTCTGAAATGGAATATGCTCACGAGCCGAGCGCGTGTGAGTGAGAGTGTGTCGCATGCTGTGTTGCCCGTCACCACGTGTGCATTCTTTGACACCCATCATCCGCCATGCTGAATGTTGTTACCTCATAGACTCGGTTTGGTTTAACAGCCATTTCGTGTGTAATTGCATGGTGCGCCCCCCTCACTTGCACCAGCTTGCAGCCGTGTCACCCATCATCATCATCATCGTCATCAAACACATCCGCTTAAAGACTAATCTATGGCCCCCAATTGGCGTAGTAGTCGGTGAGCCGAAGAAGTCATGCTACCATTTAGCTATAGTAGCTTTTTGATAGGAGGTGCGACCTCAGTCTGCCTTCATAGTCACAAGATAGTCACCCCATGTTAGAGCACATTCGCAGTCACCCCTCCGTATGCGCCACATCACTTCGGAGCGGTCATTAGAAGTCAGTGGGTGTTACACTAAATTACAATGGTTATTTACTGTCCCCACACGTTAGGTAGACTGCCTTTTTTTATGTTTCAGCCATAAACCTACAGAAGCGGATACATCCTCTCCATAAACACGTGCACATACTCGTTCACGTAGTCGAAATCCAACCACACTGTCATGCCCCCCCCCCCCCATATACATGAGTCCAAATGTGATGTTATGCGTGTGTGAGCCAGTACCGGGGATGTACCGAGAGTATCAGGGAGATATTGTATGAGAGTGAGAGTGTTGGTGTGTGGGTGTAAATCCCCACCCACGAGTGTGTTTTCTATGAATGGTTGTGGTTTTCTGGGTGGTTCTATACTCTCAAGAAAAATGTACACACGTTGCATCAAGTCACTTGCCAGAGAAGAGTGTCTAACTACCAGTGTCGGCTTAGTGTGAGCGCCAGAGGCCAGCTACGCAAACCCCCACGTCACCGTTTGAGCATGATGTTTCCAGATCACAGTGTGTGTGTGTGTGTGTGTGTGTGTATATGTTTGTGCCGTCTAATGCATTAATGTGTGAAATAATCAGCATTTTGCTTCAAAATCACTAACAGCTGCCAGAAGAGAATCAAGGACATCCAGCTCTCAGCAAAGGATAAGAGGGACTGTAGTTAAGGGACTGTAGTATGATGCAGAATCCTATGATCTATGTTTAAGTTGAGCTAGTCTATGTCATCTGTTACTTAGCCAGTGAGCACAGAATCAGTGAGATAAGTCCATTGTGGAGTCAATTTAGGTTAGATTTGAGCGGGGACATTTGGAACGAGCCAATGAACCGTAGTCAGAAGTAAGTAACTAATGCCTCTCAGCCATAGCTAGTGAATGGTCCTTAGCCTATGGAGTCTATTGAAATGGTGAGTCAGTCAGGCGAGTCAGGGCAGCGCCTCGGGTAGATGGAGTGTGGCATGCAGAATCCTAATACCAAGCTTCTCACCTGTCGCTCCTCAATCTGCCGAGCCCTCGGCCTGTTAATCACGGGACAGACAGCCGCGTTCGGTAAGTAGTGCTGGCGTTCTCTCTTACCGCTGCTTCCGATCTGACCTGCCTTCTCTAGCCAGTTCTTCTTTTCTTTCATCTGTCTTTCTCGCCTTTCTTTCCTGTTTTCCTTACCTCCCTTTTGGAGGTTGCGTAGCATATTGGTTTTCTGCATTTCTGTTCGCTATGTAGCATGCTTAGTGCTTTGTAGAACAAAGGTAAGTGTTCTTGTGCCATGACGAAAGAGAAATCATGTGGGGAATATACAAATAACAATAAAAAAGATGAATGCTATATCAAATCATATTGTATCTATTGAAATATGCTTTTGTCACCATAATTATGTCGAAGTAATTATTATGGCTCTTGGGTGAAGGGTTATTTTTTTTGCTGGATACTTATGGGCTATGGGTTCCTCAACAAAGTACTCAAACTGTTAAACAAAGTATGTAGGTAGAAGGAAGTTCAAATATTCACTATTATTTGTTTCTTTATCTTCAGAGCCAATCTGCCATTGGCGGAGTTATTGACCTGGGCACCATGGAAACCGTCCCAGTCTTCCAAGCTGCACAGAGTGGCCTCATAGACCTGGACACCTGCCATGTCTTATTGGAGGCCCAGCTCACCATGGGTGGGTTGTTTCAGCTTGACTCCCCTGTGAGCCTATCACTGGAAGAGGGCCTCAACTGTGGCATGATTGATACTCACATCAGCCAATCCCTATCAGAGCTGGAGAGTGCCTTGCATCTTGTCGACCAGACAGAACAACTGGAGGGCCAGCTCCTCCCAGTGGCTGCAGCCATGGAGGCAGGCCTTATCAAAGAGGAGGTGGGGCTGCGTATCCTGGAGCTGCAGATTAACACAGGAGGCCTGAGGGAGTTAGGAGAAGGTAGACTAACCTTGAATAGTGCCGGAGAGATGGGCCTGCTGACCCCAAGGGTCTACACCAAGCTCGGGTCACGGGTCAATCGGCGGGAGCTTATTGACCCCAACACAGCTGATAAACTGAATCTGGACGAACTGCGGCAGCGCTGCATCCTCAGCGATGACACCGGCTTGTATCTGCTGCCAGTGAAACAGCAGCCAGGAGGCACAGTCTGTCTCCGATCTGGCAGGAAGGTCGGGATCTTCCGTGCTGTCCAAGAGGGACTGATTGACAGGCAAGTAACAGTGAGATTACTGGAGGCCCAGCTGTTTGCTGGTGGCATCTCTGACCCCCGTTCTGGGCATCTTCTGACTGTGAACGAGGCTGTGCGTCACAATCTGATGGACCAGGACCTGGCCTGTGCCATGCTGACCCGCCAGCTGCAGAGTGGTGGGATACTAGACCCTGTAACTGGGGATCGCCTAGGGGTGGAGGAAGCAATCCAGAGGGACCTACTCTCACCTCATCTGGCCCTGCTGGTGCTCGAGTCCCTCTGGGCTTTTATAGGGATGCTCTGGCCTGAGTCAGGGGAGCTGCTGCCCATTGCAGAGGCTCTACAACAAGGGGTCATCTCGGGAGAACTAGCTTGGAACATCCTGAGACAACGCCATGCGATAGGTGCCCTCTACCTTCCGGAAACCCCCAAGGTGGTGTCCCTGAATCAGGCTAAGGAGGTCCTTGAACCCAAAGTGGCTGAGATTCTGAAGGAGATTCAGATCCCAGATGTGCTGCACAATATGAACCAGTCAGGTTCCCCAAAACTGAATCGCCTAATGTGGGGCTCCACTGGCACATCCCATCCTCCCTCCTCGTCCCCTGCCTCTTCCCCAGGGCTCAACTGTGACCCCTCATTCCTGGAGAAAATGGCCCCTGAGGAGCAGGCACATCACCGCCTGCTTTTCCATTTAATGACCCACAGCTATGTGGATGCCCATTCTGGCCAGCGCTTAGTGTTGCTCGAGCCTGAGCTGGTGGAACTTGTCAAGGCTGCTGCTGGTCTGATCAATGTGGATCCTATACCTGGAGTGGTTGAGGAAGGGTTGAGTTTGACTACAGAAAGACAGGAGTGTATTGAAGTGGTGCCAGATGTAAATTTGCCGGATACTCTGCAGACAAGGGAAATTGGAAAGGTCCAAGAAAAGAGTGCAATATTCAGCTTGCCTGAAAAATATATTTATTCCAGAAAGATGGTAGAAGAAGCTGATAATCAAGGATGGGATGGTACACCTGACACATTGCAGGCTAACCAAACTGGATTAAAGGAGATGGGACAGGTAGACCTTGACTCAACTATGAGAATAAGTGAGGAGGTAGATGGAGGTGTACATGGAGAAGTAAAAGGTGAAAAGGATGAAATGGTTAGTTTTGAAAGTGCCCCGCCCTCAGGTGGACTACCAGAAAAGCAATTAATTACAGACTCGTATGAAGATGGGCTGGTAGAGATGGAATCAGAGGGCGCAAGAGAGAGTGGTCACAGAAAGGCGAAGGAGGAGGACTCCCTCGTAGAAGACGTTGACAGTACACTTGTAGAAGCCTTAGAAATGTACTCGACACCGGTAAAGCCAGAGACTTTGATGCCAAACCAATATTTCAAAGAACCTGATATCTCCCCATCAGAGACAAATGAAAAGGAGGGTGTGCCTGTGAGTGTTGGAGTTAAGTATGCTATGAAGGATACTCAGAGGGTCACAGAGAAGACCCAACCCCATGTTATGAGATTAGAGGCAGCAGCGGTGAAGAGTGAGGAGGATGTTGAGCTGGAAAGGTTGGCCTCGGAGCTTCAGCAAGGGGGTCTACTGACTGAAGGAGGGCAGCGGCTTCTCCCGGACGAAGCCGTGGCTCAGGGGGTCCTCACTGGACACACTGCAGTCAAGCTGATGGCCAAGGCAGGACTTTTTGGAGGTTTCCTGGATGTCAATGTGTGCGAATCCCTGAGCATGGAGGATGTGATGCAGGAGGGTCTGCTTGATGAAGACCTGATGTGGAGTGTGCTGAAATCAGAGAAGACCCTGGCAGGGGTAGTGGATGTAGAGAAGGGGAAAATTTGTACCCTGAAGGATGCTGCTCGGGCAGGCCTGATAGACTCCAACACAGCTGCTCGGCTCCTGGAGGCCCAGGTGGTCTCAGGGGGAGTGGTTGACCTGCGAAGAGACAAAAAAGTATCTGTTACCCTGGCAGCCAACCTTGGGCTGATAGAGGAAGACCAAAGAGAGAAGCTATTTGCGTTGGAGAAGTCATACCGTGGAAAAGGCTCAGACCCAGATGCATCTCTCACCAAAGCAACATTGCAGCTGCAAATTAATGGGGTTGTAGATCCCAAAACTAAGTCACCTGTTCCCCTAAAGCAGGCCCTTGAAAGAGGTTTGCTTGGGCAGGAGGAAGTCTATCAAGCCTTGTCCCAGCAAGTGGCGGAGGGTGGCATCGTGCACCACAACTCTGGAGTTAGACTGTCAGTTACTGATGCTTTGCAGCGAGGTCTGGTAGACTGTGCCATATCCCCAAAACTGTGGGAGTTAGAGAGGGCATGTCAGGGGGAGGTAGGCCTCTCTTCAAACCCAGATGCTGCCCTCCTCCAGGCATCCACAGGTTCCATTTTGGACCCTGATTTAAGGTGTAGACTTACATTGACAGAGGCTGTCTCTGATGGTCTGCTCAATGAGAGCATTGCCAAGAAAGCAATGGTTTCTCCAGGTGTAACAGAAGGTGTTTTGGATCCACAAAGTGCCCAAATTGTGCCTTACTCAGACCTTGTAAAGCAAGGCAAGATTGACATTAAGAGTGGAAAGCGCTTCTTAGAAGTGAAGCCTTTCAAGGGAATCCAGGATAAGCAAACAGGTGAAATCCTGAACCTAGCTAAAGCAATTGTATCTCAACAAGTTGATCCGGTCCCAGCACTCAGAATGTTGCAAAGCCAGGCAGACACTGGAGGGATTATTGATATTTCCAATGGAGCTAGGCTCCCTCTGCCTAAAGCCTCTAAGAAAGGCCTGGTAGGAGAACATATGGCCAGGCTCATTGCCACCAACCAGGTTCTGAAAGGGGGCTTGCTTGACCCTTCCACTGGGCAGAGAGTCTCAAGCCTGAAGAACGCTGTCAAAGATGGGCTTATATCCAGAGAAATGGCTGCAGAGCTCCAAGACAACCTGGGCTCCATGGAAGTAGAATGTGACGATGAGGATAGTTCAACACCCGTTGCCTCTTCAAGTAGTCCTGCAGTCACATTATCAATATCCAGTCCAGACAGCCAAACCAAAATAATTATCGAAAGCTCTGAAGTGATTTCTCCAACCCTACATCCAGAAGAGTCAGAAAAAAGGTACAACCTTTTGATGATCGCAGAGGACATTGCGAAGACTCTAGAAGCTGGAACATTCACGCAGTCAGGAACTATGCAACACCATGGCTCTGTTTACATTGAAGAAGAGATGGAAGAGGAACAGGTCTCAATAGCCGGGAAGACATTGGAAATTGAGTCAAACCAGTCAATCAATTTGTTGGCTCAGTTTACAGTCAATGCAGAGAAAAGGCTTCAGCAGGCCCTTCAGGAGATGGAGACGCCGCAAGATGTTACTGTTAGAACACCAGAACAGGATAACAAAAATGCATCTAGATCAGTTGGTGGAAGTAGTTCAATCATGCTGCAGGGGCAGTCTGCTATGGGGAAAGAACCACGGATGGATTTGACAGTGGCCATTGGCAGAGAAGGTAGAGACCAAGAGGGCAGCATAGACATGTCTACCCTTGTTCAGAGAGATGAAGGGAAGACACACGTGGTAGAAGACAGTACTGAGAGAGTGGCGGAGCAAGGTAAAATGGAGGTTGAGCGAGATACAAAGATTGAGGCCAGAGAGAGCGATGATCTTGGACATGCATCACCCAATTCTAAGGAGGCCGAAGGTAAGAGCAAAAAGAAGAGGAAGAATAAGAAGAAAGGAAAAGGGAAGGAGGTCGATACTGAGCAAAGACCCTCAGAAAAATCTGATATACAGAAAACGGAAAACAAAGACCAGAATGCACATTCAGAGGGTAAAGGTCATAATTGTAAGGATAGGGGTGCTGAGTCCACTAGAGGTTATGTTACCCTACAGGAGAAAGAGGAGTCACCCGTGCAAGATGTTCAATCTGCACTCAAAGGTGCTAAGGTACAGACTGTTGAGAGGTTCGACGATCCAAAGGATATTGGCAAAGTAAGGGAAGGTTCTACAGTTCTACCAGGAGCCATAGAAGATGCTCTTGAGGTAGAGAGAGAGGGTACAGAGAACAAGGTCTTCTTGGTTCAAAGACAGGTAGAGAAGAACAAAACACCCAAGATATCTAAAGCATCAGAGAAGGTTGAACCTGTGACAGAAGAGATACCATCCATCCATGATCAAGCAGATTCTGAAGTGGCACTAACGAAGGCTGTTCTCGAAAGCTTAGACAAAAAGTCTAAGATACCCATCGGAGCAGAAAAGGTTGAACCAGCGACAGAGGAGAGATCATCCGTCCACAATAGAGTTTCTAAGGATGAGCAAAAGTGGGAGGTGGAGCAGATTGTGGAAAAGAGTGATACAGATGGGGTGGAGACAGTTTCTCAACAGACTGGGCAGCAGGAGCATAAGGATAGGAAAGAGGTGGAAATCACTCTGAAAACCACCCGAGTAGCCAATGATAAAGAGGCCCTTTTACTGAAGGCAAAAGAGAGTATTCTGAGGAAGGTGTTAGGGCGTGGTGTCAGTGAGAAGCAAGCTGCAGAGGAGCTAGTGGCACTGCGTCAGGTAGTGGGGAAGAAAGAGAGTTTGGTGACATCCGAAGAGGATCTTAAGACTGTGGGGAGTCCTGAGGTTTCACCAGAAGAGAGGGAGGGTAAGGGAATTGACAAGAAGGAAGAAGGAGAAAGAGAGAACGTTGTGCCTGACCATTCTACAATAGCTGCAGAGGAAGTGACAAAGGCTTTAGAAGTAGAGAAAGAGAAAGTTCTATCAGAACAGTCTAAAAGGGAAGAGAAAGGGGAGAAGGTTGTGTTAGACCAGATTGAAGAAGGAAAGAAGGAGGAAACATCTCTAACAGACCAGCTTAAAGAGACCAAGTCGGGAAAGAAAAATAAGAAGAACAAAAAGTCGAAGATGCATAAAGTGGCTGAAAAAGTTGAAGCTGCGACAGAGGAGAAACCGTCCATCCACAATAGAGCAGATTCGACACCGGCTGATGTTGACAGCTCAGCCTCTGGGGAAGAGCAGAATATTGAGAAGCAGCAAGACAGTCAATCATACAGTGATGTAACAAGGGTGGCAAGTGGTGACGAGATGAACAAAATGGCTGCCTTTACTAAGAGTCCTAGTGGAGTTGACACCAATCAACGAAGATCAACCCACACCACTGCACCATACCAAGTCGATGTACATCTTGAGGAGAAAACTGAGGAGGACATTTCTTTGGGGAGAGAAACTGATCCGCATGGCAAAGAAATTGAACAATTTAGGATTGGTACAGCTGAGAAAGATGTCCACCCAGACACCCATCGTGTTATTGACATTGTGGATGCCTCTCCTGAAGCCCTTGTATCCATGTCGGGCGCCCATCTGGTCAAGGCCTCTGTGGCACCTGCTACCCAGCCGGCTAAAACCACTGGCAAAATGAAGAAGAAGAAAAAGAAACAACTACAGGAGCAGAAACCCGACAGTCCCACTGAAACTGAGTCTAAAGAGGAAAAGTACCTTGAGTCCACAGAATCAGGACAGTTCTGGTCTGATGAGAACCCACAGGCTGATGAGATTGTTGAATCTGATAAAACAGAAGTACCCGATTCTGATACAACTGACAGCTGGAAGGAGGATGGAGAAATCCAAGAATTGGAGATAACGAAAGAGAAAAGCCCAGCGAAGAAGGGAAAGGTAAGCAATCGATGCATTTAGTAGGTGAAATGCAAATTGTCTGTACTTGTTCATACATTATCTGTATTGTGTAACCCAATAATAAGCTGTCAAATATCCATGTTTCTGTTTATTGGAAAAATGCCATTCAGACTGATGCTCATGTGACATTCCCTTTCCATTAGTCCTCGTTGCTCCGCCAGGAATGCCTGGAACGTGACCAGCAAATTGTGGCTCTGCTCTCTATGGTGAGACACATCGAGGTTCGCGTCAAGCAGCAGCAGCAACAGTCGATTGGTCGCAGCCTCATTGCTCTTGATGACATCATCAAACAAACAGATGTAAGAGATTTGGTACCTGTTGAAAATGAATGATCTAGGATGTTACCACAATTGAAATCTTAGGTTTCAAATTTGACTAAACGCTCTATTATCTCAGACCTTGGATCTAGAACTTCGGGATTTAGAACCCCAGGTCAACAAGGCAGTGGATGCTGCTTGGCAGTTGCTGGAGCCCCGCCCACCGGAAGTCCCACCTCAGCTACTATTGGCCTTGGAGAAGGATGGCCGAAGCTTAGCTCGAGGTTACGAGGCTGCCAGAGGGTTCTCTGAAAACATTCTGCAGGGGCTGCGCGCACACAGAGACGCATATACGGTAATGGTATATAGAAGAGTATAGTGCCCTCAAACTCAACTCTGGACCTCAAAGCTAGTTCCACTGCATTTTTACATTGTTCCCCTCTAATCAAGGATTTATTTAGACCTGGGACACCAGGTGTGTGCAATTAATTATCAGGTAGAACAGAAAACCAGCAGGTTCCGGACCTCGTAGGGTAAGAGTTGAATACCCCTGGTATAGTAGATTGATATATGAAATCTGTGTGTTTTTGGTGTTTAATCCATTATTGTCACCCTTTGCTAATCAGTGCTGTTTGTTTCTCTCTCTCAGGAGGCATTGACTGGAGAACAGAAGTCACTTGGAGGGCGAGTAGAGGATCTTCTTTCCTGGCTGAAGGAGACTGAGGCACACATTACAGGAATGGATGGGCAAACCCAGGGCGAGACTCCTGCTCAGCTCACACAACAGCTCCAGCTGTGCAAGGTTAGCACACTCACCCCATACTTCAAGTTTTATATTGTACCCTCTTCTTGTGCACTTTCAAGTGTCCAATTACTGACCTTTGTTCGGATTCAGCCTACACTTTGCTTCATGTCCAGCTATTCCTCAGTTCATTCTCTACTTTCCTCTTTCTCCCTCAGGAGTTGCAGTCGTCTCTCTCGGCCCGCTCCAATGACGTCAACACGGTGGCCTTTGACATCCAGGTGTTCATCTCGGAGCGGGCTCAGGACCTGGCTCCCGAACAGAGCAGGCACCTCCTGGGGCAGCTGCAACAGCTCCAGAGGGGCTTCCACCGAGCCGCTGGCCAAGCCCACGCCAAGACCGACGCCCTCGCCGCCCAGAGAGAGAGGGAGGAGGAGAGGCAGCGCAGACGCGAAGAAAAAGAAGAAGAAGAGAAGGAGAGAGAAAGAGAGAGAGAGAGTGCAAGGGAGAGAGAGGTTTGCAAACCACTGGCTATGTTGCCACAGTCCCATTGGAGTGGTGGAATGCACGTTTAAAATACTCACAAATACATTTTCAATACATTCAATCATCAGTAATAGCATACTTTACCATATAACTTTTGTGGTCATGCTATCTATCACTGTTTAAATTCTCACTTTTTATCACATATGTTTTGTAACTGGCAAACTCAAATACATATTATTAATAATATCCATCAAGGTAAATATTCTGTACTAACTTTGCAAACTCACCATCACAACCACCCATACGCCTAAATGAGGTTTACATCAGATTGGCAAACAACCGCTGCTGCGGAAGTTAAGACATAGTATAGTGACTGATGTTACGACTCGCACCACAGGCTTCTATGCCAAACGTGTTTTGTCCTCTGCATGTGTCCCTGTATAACACCTGTGTGAAATAACATGTCTGCCTTGCTCTTCCAGATTGCCACAGAAGGAAATACGCTTATGCCTCCACGGAGAAGGCTAGAGAGATTTCAGTCAGAGAAGCCCAAGCTGTGGCTTGAATGCTTTCCTTTTTTCCTCTCCCCTGTTGTACGATACGGGGAGAAAGGAACGAATAGCATATGAGGACACCATTTGTTTGTTTGTCTTTGTGTATTGTTGTTTTGGCTTGACTGACCTGTTGATGATGCTGCTGTTTCTATATCTGAATCTGTCTGTCTGTGTGAATCTGGACACATCCTGCTCAAAGTCTGGCAAAGTGTGCACAGATGACATTTAAAGGGTTTAGAAACAAGGAAGTGTGAATGGGTGGTGAAGAGAAGTGTAAAAATATCTGGGGTTTGTGTGCTTCTGCTTAGCTGAGTGGAAAACGACAATAGGGGTCTGATTCATTGTTATGGACTGACCACTGTTTATAAGCAAAACGGGCAATATTACTTTTCTCACACTTTCTTTCTGCTTGCATTTCTCCTTTTCCCTCCATCCATCTCTCTTTCGACCTTCATATGTGGCTCTCAGGTGGTGCAGCAGCAGAAGGCAGAATGCTCACAAAAATTGGAAGGCCTCACGATGTGGTTGGCTGGAGCGGCCAGCATGCTGGCCAATCAAAGAGCGGGAGCAGAGTCAGGTGATGTGAATGTGCTGCAGCAGAAACAGAGGGAGTTAAAGGTGAGAAACTCCGATTTTCTCCGACCACCATGTCTCAAGTAAGGAGATAACCCACACGTTGTTTAGTTGCTCCCGGATCTCTAATGTAGCCAGGTTTCAACCATGCTAGGTCTCTGAGGATCCACAGTTATAGGAACTAGACGACATTAAAACTGTCAGAGCGTCTTAACGGGTTCTCCTTTCTCTACACATGCAATTTTGTATACTCTGCTCCAGAGAAATATGCTGCACTACCTGTAACCCCTCTATATCTGACCCTCTCCATCTCTCTCTCCCCCTCCCCCAGGAAGTACAGAAGGACCTGCTGACCAGAGGCGAGGGCGTGGCAGAGACCATCCGCTCGGTGGAGGAGTTCCTGGCGGAGAACGGTGACAGCCTGAGTCCAGAGGAGAGGGCCAACCTCCAGGGGGCACTGTCCCGTATGAAGGAGCAGTACAGTGCACTGACCGACACGGCCCAGTCCTCCCTGGTCCAGCTGGACACGGCCATCAGCACCACCGTCCAACAGAACACACAGAGGGTAAGGGTTTCGACGATTTGTTTAATTTGTATCTTTATGGGTACTGTTTTGATTACTGAAAAGAATACTACGGAAATAGCTACAGTATGGCAATTAACCCAGAGGAAAAGCGCTTGCCTTTGTGTTTCTGTGTCAATTATGGTGAAGGGCCTTTCATTCCCTGACTGCATTTTAATTGGTAGAAATATACACTCACCCTGATCTGTGCTGTTTGGTCTTGTTCTCATATTTCCCCTGTATTTTCTTCCCCTGTAGGCGAAGGCAGTAGAGGAGCTGCAGGAGACACGTGGCCAGATCGACTCGCTGCTAGAGGAGCTCTCCTCGCTCGACCAGCCTGGGGTGACCGTTACTGACCACCTCTCCTCGTCCTCCTCCACATCGCCAGAGGGAGGTCTACAATCACACAGCGACATGCTCCAGGTCAGACATTCTCCTCGCTCTTTGTTTATTTACGAAAGTCATTTTGTTCTTGTTGTTGTGGTATACAATGTGTATAAATGTGTTCAGAATGAAACATAATACTGCAGAAAAGGCCTCTAAAATGGCCTTTTTAGGTGCTTGGCACAGGTTATTGAATGGTAGTCAGCGTGCTTCCCAATAAACTAAGGTAGCTTCCTCTCCTAATCTCCTTTCCAGTTAAGACGGGGTCCGCTCTAAGGTGCTTAGAGTACCTGAATTTGGTACTCTGATATTCAAGTACTGGAATACCTTGAAAATCAGACATTTTCTCAAATTGGTACTTGAAAAGTACTTTAAAGTAAAACGAGAGGAGAACAGATATTGATCAAATATATTTATGAGAAATATTAGAAATTCATTTCCTCACGTGTTTCGCGCTGTGGTTGCCAGGCGAGCTCGCTCATTCCACCCACACTGCCACTCAGCCAGGCAGGTACAGAACTGACTAGGCACCGCCAAACGTCACATCGATAGTTAAAATGCCAGGCAAATGTAGATTCAAATCTGCCTTTATTTAACCAGATGGGCCAGTTGAGAACAAGTTCTCATTTACAACTGCGACCTGGCCAAGACAACAGAGTTAAACAAACAAACGTACAGTCAATAACACAATAGAGAAATCTATGCACAGTGTGTAGATTAGGGAGGTAAGGCAATAAATAGGCCACAGAGGCGAAATAATTACAATTTAGCATTAACACTGGAGTGATTGATGTGCAGATGATGTGCAAGTAGAGATACTGGGGTGCAAAAGAGCAAGAGGGTAAGTAATAATATGGGGATGAGGTAGTTGGGTGTGCTATTTACAGATTGGCTGTGTACAGGTACAGTGATCGGTAAGCTGATGCTTAAAGATAGAGGGGGAGATCTCCAGCTTCAGTGATTTTTGCAATTCGTTCCAATCATTGGCAGCAGAGAACTGGAATGAAAGGTGGCCAAAGCAGGTGTTGGCTTTGGGGATGACCAGTGAAACATACCTGCTGAAGCGCGTGTGTGCATATGGAACATTTCTGGTATATTTTATTTCGGCTCATGAAACATGGGACCAACACTTTACATTTTGCGTTTTATGTTTTTGTTTAGTATAGTTTATCCACGTTTTTTTACCACTACATCACTGGACCCAACCAACCCACACCATGTAAGGTGCAAAAAATGCGTCAGACTTTGGCATTGCGAACATGGCTGAATCGGCGCTGAAGAAGGGGGAAAGACACAACGCTGCACCCTGCGCTGGCGCCGCTTCTACATTGACTTGTTTTCTGCAACAACCTCCAGACCTTTTCTGCCAATCGCCTCATTCGCGGGGTGCTCTGCAATATTCCGTTTTATCATGCGGCAGCCATGCTCATGCCGTCCTGGTGACCGTTCACGTGCCGTTTTCCTCACACCCGCCTCACCAGTAGGCATGTCCCAAAGCTCTGCACATCACTACTCAAATGACGAAATCATCAGTACTGACTTACCACTCATGGATGAAGTAAATAAGTAATGAAACAAAGTATTGAGTAGAACTTGTAAGATAGTGATAAATAACATTTAACTTATTTTTTTCTCATGAGGTTGTGGCGATATACTGCCATCTGGTGGCGACTAGAAACAATTGCATAATATGACCTATTACAAATTTGATGGCCCTTGAAAATAAATATTAGTGCTAGAAAAAGTACTTGAATTTGACTTGGCACTGTCTGTACAAAGCCTGTTAAATCTATTGAGATGAACCCTCACTAATGCTCACTGTGACCATATACGACCTTTGATCTTTGACCCCTCTACAGGCGGAGCTCCAGCAGCTCCAGGCACAGCAGGCCCAACTGATGCAGGTGTCCCAGAACGTTCGCTCCCTCCTGGACCAGCCCGACTCGGCCGTGTCAGCCGAGGAGAAACGCCGTCTGCGGGACCAGCTAGACCAGCTCCAGACCCAACACCAGGAGAAGCTGCGGGCCTGCCAGGAGAGGCTGAGGCGCTCGGAGGCCCTTAAGGACGATCTGGCCAAGTTCCTCCAGGAGCACGGAGGCCTGGGGACCTGGCTGGAACAGAGTGAGGGGGAGCTGTGTTCCCTGGGGGAAGGAGAGACGGACGCACAGGGCCTGAAGGGGAGACTGGAAGAGCACAAGAAGGTAYATGTTGTTTTTTGRYTTTYCYWRWMYWRKKKKRGKTWRRRRRAAAGCTACATWGCATAGCCATAGAGAGATGRTTTACATGAGCRAGATGCAAGMAWATAGGCTTACTGTAACAATAGWTCAGRGTTTATATTGGCAGYTGGTARCAATATTCACTCCTACTGTCAGCTGTATACACACAGTCATGATACTMAAGAYRCTAARTYTACYGTTTCAAACKTTGKAACTGAACACATTCTTGACTGTATCAAACTGACCTGGAACCTGTTGTCTTCCAGCTGGCGGAAGATGTGATCTGCCACAAGGCAGACCTGCGCTTTGTCTCCATCTCTGGTCAGAAGGTGCTGGACTCTGTCCAGGGGGCTCTGGAGAAGGTAGGAGGGTCTGACCCAGCCCTGGAGGAGACCAAGCAGCTGGTCACGGGCAAGCTACAGGACGCCAACCACCGCTACACTGCGCTGCACACCAAGGTGGGTCTCATATAGAGTAGGGGGATTCTATTCTTCATTACTACTGCGCTTTGTGTACCAATGCACAGTAGAGGTATATCCAAAAGGGCAGGGATTGTGTTGAAAGACGTGCTTTAGTCAGTTAAGGTCCCTTTGAAATATTAGCCTTGTTCATTATTTTACATTATTTTTTTAAATAGCTAACAATCAATCGATAACCAGAAGTGGGCTGTAGAGATATTGGACGTTGATCTACTTTCATAGTAGAGATAGTGACCTGTTCATTTTCATCGATCTATGCCTACTGACTCTCCCCCCTGTCTTCCCTCTCCAGTCTTCAGATCTGGGCGGGCGTCTGTCGGGTCTGTTGGAGCGCTACCAGCAGTACCAGGACGAGGCTGTGTCGCTCCACACCTGGCTCAGCGCCCAGGAACAGAACCAGAGTATAGCCGGACCCAGCGGAGAGACAGACACACAGACACTACAGAACACACTGCGGGCCGTACAGGTGAGCATAGAAATACCGCCGGTCGATGGGGTATGCAAATATGCTGAATTATTTAATACAGTATATACATGTGACTGAAAGCGGAGACATCGGCATCTCACTCTTTGAGGGGATGGAACACTGTTGTTTTCTATTCCCCGCACCTCAACATTTCTCCTCCTTTTCCCCCCTTTTCTTTTTCACCCCCCCTCTCCCTGTGTTCTGGTCAGCTGTTGCAGGATGAGCTGGCAGAGAGGTCAGTCCAGTTGGAGAAGGTGAGGAGGTCAGGCAGAGAGCTGGCCAACACACGGGAATCCCCCACTCTCAGAGCTGCTGAGATTACCAGCACTGCAGGTACGCTAGCTCACAACAATGTCTATTGTTCTGCCGTTCATAACCTTCTATATGTCTCATCCACTCCCCCATATCAATGAATATCCTATTCCTCTATATCCTCAGAGATCATACAGTGGCTCTCCAGTAATGACCACTTACTACCTTAATACCCCATGTCTCATACTGTTGAGCGTCCATTTATAGTCCATTGTCCACACGAAATCATAATGGATTTTGCTATCGTATTGGGGGAAAAAAAAAAGTAACCACAACGAACAGACTCTCTCTCACCTTCGCTTATCTCGTGAGCAGATGGTCTGGAGAAGAGGTTCAGCTCTCTGTCTGAGTCCGTGTCGGAGCGGGCTGTGAGCAGCTCAGAGCGTCCGTAGCCCAGTCGGTCAGTGTCCAGGAGGGCTGAAGGGCCTGCTAGCCTGGCTGGACGGCCTGCTGCTGACCCCGGGCCATCCAACCTACCGCCCAGGTGTCCAGGACGCCCTTCAAACAGAATCAGGTACATAAGTAGAAATACAGGGAGTCTACTATGGAACAGTCTGCAGCTATGATACTTGTTTTTCTTTTACATTTTATCTCTTTGACACGTTTCCCTTCACATCTAATTACACACCTCCACTGTCCACTTTGCAGTTGTGTTCATGAAGCTGCTTATTTTAACCAACTTTCCCTCTGTTCCAGAAACTACGCAAGGAGCTGTTATCCAGACAGGGAAGTGTGGAGGCACCTGTGACTCTCTCTCCAAACTGCTCGCTACAGAGCTTCTGACGCCTCCACGGCCTCCGGGCTCCAGGCGTCACTAGAAGCCTGACGCAGACGGTACGCCGTGGCACAGGCCAAGCAGGCCGAGAGGGGAGGTGAGCTCGGGGGCTCCTGCCAAGCTGGGAGAACTATGAGAGACTGAGTACAGAACTGCAGGGTTTCTGCCAGACCTGCCTTGAGAGCTCTGAGCCGCGACGCGCTGACCGCAGTATGGAGGACTAGCAGACAGACCATAGGGTGGAGGGCGGGATGCATAGATGTCAGTGTTTCCAGAACCATGAGGCGAGGGGCGGGATGATAGATATCAGTGTTCCAGAACCATAGAGGCGAGGGGCGGGATGATAGATATCAGTGTTCCAGAACCATAGAGGTGAGGGGCGGATGATAGATATCAGTGTTCCAGAACCATAGAGGTGAGGGGCGGGATGATAGATATCAGTGTTCCAGAACCATAGAGGTGAGGGGCGGGATGATAGATATCAGTGTTCCAGAACCGTAGAGGCGGTAAAATATGTAGTACATTAGCCAAACACAGATATTGAACAATTATTATATAACGATGCGTAGGCAGTACATTGTTCTTTTTATCCCCTGCGCTGTAGAAAATAAGAGTTTTTATGTCAAGGTAGTTGAAAAAATATATATATACACTTTTGAAAAAAGTTTGGTCTATCTATACAATTGAAAAGAAATTGGTATAGAGCCGCATTTATCATTAAAGATTAATTTGCAATTTGTTAGACTTGGAAGTTATAGTTATTGATGCACAAAAATATGTAAAATAACTGAAAGTAGAGAAATTAGTATTTTCACATTTTGTTGCGTTACAAAGTGGGATTTAAATTGTTTAATTGTGATTTTAAAAAATGTTGCTCATTGATTTACACAAAATACTCCATAATGTCAAAGCAGAAGAAAAAAAATCTACAGAATACAAAAATTCCAAAACATGCATCCTGCTTGCAACAAGGCACTAGGTAATACTGCAAAAAAACATGGCAAAGGAATACAATTTTTGGAATACATGCAAAGCCTTATGTTTAGGGCAAATCCAACACAACACATCACTGAGTAGCTTCTTCCTTTTTTTCAAGCATGGTGGTGTCTTCATCATGGTATGGGTATGCTTGACTTCGGCAAAGACTAGAGAGTTTTTCAGAATTGAAAAAAAAAAATTCTATGGAGCGAAGCACATGAAAAATCCTAGAGGAAAACCTGCTTTCCACCAGACACTGGGAGAGGATATCACCTTTCAGCAGGATATTAACCTACAACACAAGGCCAAATCTACACTCGAGTTGCTTAGCAAAAAGTCAGTGAATGTTCCTGAGTTGCCAAGTTACAGTTTTGATTTAAATCTGCTTGAACATCTATAAAATTGCTGTCTATGATCCCCAACACCTTGACAGAGCTTGAAGAATTTAGCTTGAAGAATTTAGAAAAGAATCATGGGCAAATATTGCACAATCCAATTGTGCAATGCTCTTAGAGACTTTCCCAAGAGACACACCTGTAATCGCTGCCAATAGTGTTTTTAACATGTATTGACTCGGAGGTGAATACTTGTCTAATCAGGGTATATTAGTGTGTTGTTGTTTTTTTCATTCATCTTTATAAAATGTTTGATTTTTTTTCTTCCACTACAGAGTATTGTGTGTAGATCATTGACAAAAAATGTAAATTAAATCAATTTTTATCCCACTTTGTAACACAATAAAATGTGAAGAAATTCAAGGGGGAGATACTTATGATAACCACTGTAGATAGCAGAATTCCAGAACTATAGACATCAGTCAGACCATAGATCAGTCGGGGAGACCATAGATATTAATGTAAGGTGAGAGGAGGACAATCTTGCAGAACCATAGAAATCAGTGTCGCAGACCATAGAGGTGAGAGGATGATAAAAATGTTACAGAGACATAGATATCTGTTTGAACAGAGAGGCACAAGGGACTATGCTGTAAGAGATTTCAGGGAGGATTTGCTACCTTCAGACAACATATCTGTATCTGCCTTACTACTACAGGAGGTGAGAGCGGAGCAGGAGCAGGAGGCAGGTCAACTGAAGTCCTTCTGCCAGCTGGGGACAGACCTGAGCCAAGCCAAGGCCCTGACCAGCACACAGACCCTACTGGACAATGTCAGAGAGGTGTCCGATGAGTTCGCCCGACTGGAAACCAACATCAATGAAAGGTAAGCACTGCCTTAGAATAAACAGAGCCAAAACCATTCCAAAATCAATGCAAGGCTTTGCAGTTCACTGTTGAACAGCCCTGCAAAAAAATGCAAGGAACCATAACCAATAAAAATATGATAATATTGACCCTGCACAATGGGTAAGCACTGCCTTAGAATAATACACAAAGCCGAGACGAATACAAAATCGAAGGGAGGTCTCTAGGTGCACCTAGGCTTGTAGTGCAGCACCAATCCCACTAGAGGGAGATGGCTAGATAAAACACAGACTTCTTTCTGCCTCTGCTTTGCTTGCACCTTGGGGATTTAAGCTGCGTATCTGTAAAGCACGTTGTAAAAGGGCTTTATATATATTCTTTGTTCATTTGATACACTATCACATTACTGCCACCATTACAGTCTGAAATATGATACTCATGACATTTCTCTTCACACTAATGACTTAAAAATTCATACACAAAGCAGGCCAAGCCAGATTTTCACAAATCTTAATCTGAGTGGACAAGCAGAACCCCCCCACTGTGATTGGCTGGGTGGATAACTTTGAATACACTCCTAATTAGTTAATAGGCTGGATCCTTTGTCCTTCCAGTATGGCAGCACCAGTTGCCATGCCGCCCTGGTTTGATGTGGCGTGGCTAGTGAGTTAGCCTGCCACAAGGGAGTCTGGCCTCATAGAAATAGAATGACTGGCAATGTCCTGTCTAGTGTTTCTATTTCTATGTCAGGCCTCTTATGAATACCATTGGACTGTCTGTTCGTCTAGCAAAAGATCGCAAAAGCTCCCATAGCGGCTTATACATGTAGTGAGGGATTAGGCCTGTGCAGGATGTGTCTTAACAGGAGCCCTGGCCCCTTTGAAAGCTGTGTGTTGCCAACAGTGGTGTGTGGGTGGACAGTGTTAGCTGATGGCACAGGAGTGAATGTGGTCGGCGGTTACTAAAAATAAGCCCTGGGTTATAGTGGGCACAGTTCAGTGTGCATTTATCGGTCATACAACAGGGGCTCTCGCTTACGCAGACTGACCAGGAGGTAAATGACACACTTTCAATGACCCAGACGGTTATAAAATGGTTGTTTCGTCTGTATGCACTGCAGTCAGTTTTCAAAGCAGTTGCCATGGGGCAGACCAAGTACAAGGCAAGGGTGAAGGCTGAGGAGACTATAGACTTGGGCAAATATGGACGAGATAGTGGTTTGTCCTTAACTGCATCCCTCTCTCTTTCTGTGACATGAAGCATGTGATGGTTAATGTAGCGGCTGTGTGTTTTTTATATTGAAAGGATAATGGGATTGAAATAAAATAATCTCTTCCTCTCTTTCTTTTACTCTTTTTCCTACTTTTGTTCTCCTCTCTTCATTCCTATTTCTCTTTTTCTCCCACTGTCTCAATTTCTATCCCTACATCTCTCTATTTTTCTCTCTCTTTTTGTTCTTGTTAATTCTTCTCCTCTCTCTCGCCATCCCATCATCTTCCCCTCCTCTATCTCTGTCTCCTTCCCGCTCCAGGTACAACGCCATCCAGAGTTGTGAGCAGCAGTTGGGCCAGTTCCGGTCTCTCTCTGGCTCCCTCCTCAGGTGGCTCCAGACAACACAGGAGCAGCTGCCTCTCAAAGAGCCCAACGTCAACACAGAGGCCCTGCAGAGGAGAGTGCAGCAGCTCAAGGTGTGTGTGTCTTTTTTTTTTAAATGACTACATGGTTTAATCACACTCCTGCAACAAACAGTATAATCAATCACTGAAACATAATTTACTCGTTCTAAGGTATTGCTAGATTTCAAAGTGTACTGGTGAATACATTCCAAAGCATGATAGTGATTCAGAATGATATTTCCATGTGATTATTCATTGAGGAGTTATGTAAGGCCATTAATAACGTTCAACCATTTCTTTACTAAGGACTTACTGAGTGACTGGAAGGCCCAAGGGGTT
The DNA here is from genome assembly GCF_002910315.2 of Salvelinus sp. IW2-2015. NCBI lineage: Eukaryota > Metazoa > Chordata > Actinopteri > Salmoniformes > Salmonidae > Salvelinus > Salvelinus sp. IW2-2015. The sequence continues at coordinate 294,894 of NW_019942677.1, forward strand.
CGGGTTCTGGAGCTGAACAAGACTGGATCAGAACTGGAGACCCTTATCATAAACATCACAGCCCCCCAGACCAAGACAGGTAAGGGGAATGGGAAACAACTGCCAACAACTGTGTGTGTGTGTCCAGCTACCTGTATGTCCAAGTTCATCCAAGCTCTGTTTGTGAGTATGTTGTGTGTGTGTGTGTTGAGGTCTATGCTATCAGTGTGTGTAACGTGAACACGCGTTCTAGATGTAGCGGTGTCCATGCTAAGCCGTGTGTGTGAAAGCCAGAGACTGAGTGTGTTTATATGCTTAGCAGTGTTTTTCTATTGTACTGTCCATGAACGTGTGCTGGTGTCCGTTGCAATGTATGTAGTTGTCTGAGTGCAGTGTGTCCCTCTCCCAGGTGTTCCCCAGGTCAATGGTGCAGGAAGCCCCAGCAGTGTCAATGGCATTCACACATGCAAAGGTGAGCTCACCCTCACTCCCTTATCCAAAACCAATCGTCTCTGGCCTCCTTCCTCATACGAGATGCCCTCCAGCGCTTACAACTTGTGGACGTCACAGCTTGATTTACAATCTGCTTTTCTCACTTGCTCGCTCCCCCCCAAAAATGCTCATTATTTATCTGTTTTCTGTCTGTCTTCTGTCTGTAAGCTTCTTGTGTGTGCTACTGCAGTGTCTAACACCGTTGAAAACGTTTGTTGTCACTAATATTCTGTCGCTCTGGATAGTATTAACCAAATAACTTCAGTGTAAACCTTTTCAAGAGTTTTTCTTTCCACTGTCAACTCTGCTTTTACGTCTGCGAAATGGAAAACACTACACAAATCAAATTGGATTGAATATGATTGATAAATCCTCCTCTCTCTCTCAGATCTGACAGAGCTGCAGGTTGCGGTGGCGGAAGTGAACGGTCGTTACGAGGAGCTGGGAGAGGAACTGAAAGACCGACAGTGGCGCCAGGAGACCTCTCTGGAGCTGAGGCAGAAGGCCAGGCAGAGTACCGAGGAGCTCAGCCGCTGGCTGGGAGACCGGGAGAACAGCCTGCACCTGGGCCAGACTGCCGCCTCCCCCTCCAAACCGGAGGTGGTACGCGCCCAGGCCCAGGAGAACAAGGTACGTGTCTGGACTCGGGTCAAACACTGTCATTGGTCATTAATGCTGCATTGGAAAATCAAAGTGTGATCACCCCCTAGCTGACATAAACATATGGTACTCTCTATTGCTTACTCTCTACATGCTTATCCTTGTCTTTTTGTATCCAACGTACTGATATAGCTGTTCTTCTGTCCATTAGGCCTTACTGTCTGAGCTGGCAGAGCATTCTGGGAAGGTGAAGGAGCTGAAGAGCACCCTGGAGAAGCTGATAGCAGACAACCCAGACTCCCCAGAGGCAGACACCTGGAGACAACAAATGAAGGAGATCGGTGAGTGGCACTGGAATGGATGAATAGGGTCAGACATTTTGAATAGTTCTGGGGTAAGGGACACATTTTAACATGAGGAACCAGGTAGGCCTATGTCCTTTGCATGGACATCTACATAGGACTTGGCCCTGAATCAAATAATAGCCATTTTGAGGTTTGACTAAGCGAGGTGCATTTCAGAGGGTAAGAAAACCAACGCTGTAGATGGGAAGACAGGCTAATATAGTAGTTATTTGAGATTTAATGATTTGCGTCAGCAAGGGTTATTAGAGCTTTTCACAGCTTGAATGGTAAAGAACATGTGGTTGGTTAAGATCAATATTAGGCAGCACATGAGTGGGATGACTCTGTCATTAACATCACCTTCAAATACTTGATATTTTTCCCCTGACTTGATTATAGCCCTGTGATATGTAAGGTAGGAACACGGCAGAGCTCCTTTCGCCACACATTTCACACAGGGCTTTATTTCAAAGCCATGTGGATCCAAGACTCACTCTCTCTGCTGGATGCCCAGTGCATGAGTCATGAGGAAAGAGAAAAATTGCTTATTTCTAAGCGCCGTGTGTGTCAAATCAAATGTTATTTGACACACGTGCCGAATACAACTGGTGTAGACTCTACCGTGAAATGCTTGCTTACGAACCCTTCCCAGCGATGCAGAGTTAAAAGATGATGATAATACAAATTAAATGGTAACTCGAGGAGTAAAATGCACAAGAATGGAGCTATATACAGGAGGTGTGTGTGCGTGCGTGCATGAGCAAGTCAAAATAATTGGTCTCCACTGTGATGAAAATGGCCTTCATACTGTTTCTATTGGGATTTTTCAGCTTTGGAATGTCACTCATGGAACTCATCAGTTTCACTGTTTTTATGGTTCTTCACTAGTTTGTTAGTGTCATTTTTTAAATATATATATATATATAAGCAATAGTTGCTATTGTTTTTTACTCCAAAGTTCACTTCCTATTTACTTAAGACTCCCGCTGGGCAAAGGCCAATGAGGCGGCAGTACAGCGGCAGGTGGAACTGGAGACCTGTGCTGATAGGCTGGGCAGCTTTGCCACAGCAGCCAGTCAGTTGGGGCCGTGGCTCAAAGAGAAGGAGCTGATGATGAGTGTGCTGGGACCCCTGAGCATCGACCCCAACATGTTGAACACCCAGAATCAACAAGTGCAGGTACATGGAGGATGTTAACTGTGTTGAACACATGCAAAATAATGAATAAGAATGTCACAATAGATGGTTCACAACTTGCCAATTCTGTTCTTGAATCTGCATAAACCAATACCAACCGCATTCTGATCAATTACTGATCAATTGTACTAGCCAAAATGTAGAAATGATTCCTCGTTGATGGATGATGTTCTTACCCCCCCCTTCTTTCCCTTCCCTCCGTCCTCCACAGTTCATGCTGCGGGAGTTTGAGACCCGCCGGCCCCAGTTCGACCAACTCACCCAGGCGGCCGAGGGCATCCTTTCCCCGTCTGGTGGCGACGCCTCCCCGCAGGATGCCAAGGACCTAGCGGAGGTCCGGTCCGAGCTTGGCTCCATCTCGCAGCAGTGGGACGACCTCACTCAACGTCTGTCCCGGCGCTCTGAGCACATCGACCAGGCCCAGGGCACCAGCGAGCGATACCAGGCCCTGCTGAAGAACCTCTCGGTCAACGTCGGGGCGCTAGGCGAGCGGCTAGACGGCCAAGCCTCGCTCAGTGCCCAGCCCGAGGCCCTGAAACGGCGTCTGCAGGAGACGGGCGAGATCCGCTCTGAGCTGGAGCAGAGGAGGGAAGAGCTGGGCGAGGCGGAGAAGCTGTGCGGCGAGCTGAGCGCCATCGTGGTTGAACCTTACCTGAGAGACGAGCTGAAGAAGAGGCTGGAGAGCGTGAGTGGCCCGCTGAGGAGTCTGGAGGAGAGGGCCGGTGAGTCTTCTGTCTTGTCTATGGTGTTCATCTTAATTCTGTTTGTATGAATCTCTGTTGGCTTCAGTAGTATTTGTATGTGAAGGGGACGGGTATGTTTTTGGGTGGGTTTTGGTCTCATTGTGGCTAGTTGTCAAGGTTTTCAATCCAGCGTTATAATCTCTCTCAGGCTTAGGTTGAATGTTCTTCATCAAAACATATGTTAAGGAATAGCATTAAAATCCTCTGTCCTCTCTTTCCATCAGCGGACGGTTTATCCCAGCTCCAAGCCGCTCTCTCCAGCACCCAGCAGTTCCAGCAGATGTTCAAGGAGCTGCGGAGCTGGCTGGACAACCAGAGTGGTCAAAGAGACTCTACCGCCGACTCCCTCCCCTGCCAGCCCGAGGCTATCCGGACCCTGCTTGCCCAGCAAGAGGAGCTTCATCGCGGGGTGGCCAGCCAACGTGGCCCCTACGAGCTCATCCAGGCCGAGGGGGCCTCCCTGCTCGCCTCGCTACCCGCCGGCGGCGAAGAACGATCAGCCTTACTGTCCCGGCTTACCGCCCTACGCCAGGACTGGGATGAGCTCAACCAGTGCATCACGGAACGCCAGAACCGGATGAAATCCGCCCTGACCAAGGCCGAGAGTTATCAGCAGCACCGCGCCGAGCTCACACCCTGGGTGGCGGAGTGCGAGGAGCGGGAGGCTGACATCCAGCTCTCCCTAGACCCTGCGGCCCTGGAGGAGGCTTTGCAGAAGTCCAGGCAGCTGTGTTTGGATGTAGACCGCCGTCGCCCCCTCCTGGAGGCTTTAAACATTGCGGCCGACCAACTCCTGGAACACTGCCGTGTCGGAGAGGAAGACGTACGCGACGAAAAAGCCCAACTCAACCGTAGAGTCGACCGGCTGGCAGAAAACCTCCAAAACCGTGTTTCCCAACTGGAAGAGCTAGCGGGTCGACTTAAGGAGTTTGAGGACGGGCGGCAGGCGGTAGAGAGGAGGCTGGAGGCAGCGCGGCATCAGATCGAGGTGCAGGAGGCGCTGGGCCCACAGGCGTGCAGCAACAAGAGCCTGGAGCGGCTGAGGAGCCAGCAGGAGACGCTGCACTCGCTGCAGCCACAGGTGGCCTACCTGAGGGATCTGGCCCAGGGGCTGGTGCAGGACGCACCCCACACAGCAGGGGGTGGCGGAGAGGGAGGACAGAGGCTGGAGCAGCAGGCCCGAGACACGGACAGAGAGTTTGGAGACGTCAGCGAAAAGGTGAGAAGATGTGTGAGGGATTTAGTATACAGTGTATTTCATGTATAAATATTTCATAGACACTCCTTTTCTCTTTTGATACCATTTGTTTGTCTCTATTGGACTTATCAATTTTACATGTCCTTTACAATTACATTAGTGGACAAATGAGGGAAGGAGACAAGGAAAGAAAGCCATTTATGAGTATTGTAACACAGCCAATCTATTCACCCTGGAGTGTGACTGATACAAAGGAGGAGCCAATTTTAGCACGGGTCATTGAGTGTGTGTGAGTTGAAAGAGAACAGAATGTCTTTTTTAGCTGACAGAGGAGTTCCAGTGATCTTATATGGTCATTATACAGCTCGAACGCTTCAGACCATCTCATCACCATACTGAAATGTAAACCAACGAGTCAAAAGCATTGTACTGTATATTGATAGGTATAGTTACCAAATGTGCCATATATAGTTACTTAGACTTGTTTCACTTACAAATCAATACGGTATTTCATCAGATGCATGGTAAGGAGATATTACATTTGACCATTATTGATTAGATAATTGTCTCTTAACTCTCTTGCTAATGAGAAAAAAGTGAGTCATCAAAACAGAGATAAAATGCTGACTCATGTAGCCTAGTTAATTGTATTTGTCCCTGTATTTATATCATATCGTTACATCAGCAAGGCACCATGCCACTTCCAACTTGCTAACATTATTAACTCTGTCTCCCTTCCTTCCCCCCTTTCTCTCTCTCTTTCTCCCTTCCCTCTCCCTCAAGATTGAAAAGTGCTGTTCCACCCTGGAGTCCCGTCTCCAGGGCGTGGGCGAGGTCCAGTCCTCGGTGCGCGACCTCTTCTCCCACCTGGCTGACCTGGACGACGAGCTAGACTCGCTGAGCCCCGTGGGGCGCGACGCCGACTCGCTTGCCTCGCAGGCAGATGCTGTCCAGGCCTTCCTAGCTCGCCTGGCCACGTTGAGGTCGGAGCTCGAAGGTCACGGAGGCGACTGCACCGCCATGCTCCGGCGCGAGGGGTCGTCTCCCGATCTCCTCGCCCTGAGGAGAGAGACTGAGGCCCTGAGCCGCCAGGCTGGGAAGCTGTCCGAAAGGGGCCAGGCCAGAATGGGACAGATCGAGGTGGCTGCCGAGAAGGTGGGAGAGTTCTACGCCAAGGTGGCGGAGCTGCAAGGGCTGCTGGGACGGGCAGAGGAGGGGCTGAACGCACAGGGCGTGGTGGGGACAGAGGTGGAGAACATCAAGCAGCAGCTGCACGAGTTCAAGGTAAGAACGAGTTTGATGTTTATTGTTGTGAATGTTCTACTACTGTCATGGAAATGGAATGACTAGAATGGACGTCAATGTTCCGTGATGGGTGGGCCGGCGGCCATTTTTACTCTTTACACAGGCCTGGAAGTAATTATCTTTCTATGGCTACCCTATTGTAATATGTTTTTGTATTGTCTTGCTATTCTTCTCTGATAAGTTTCTGTTTTGGTTACCCCACCGTGTAATGTCTTTGGGCATTATGTCTTCAGAGATTTGTAAGTTGGGTAGAGCCAGCTATGGTAGTACAGCCTGCTAGGCGAGAGCTTGGCATGTGTTTTTGGTGCCGGCATCGATGAACAGCCTTCTAAATGTTCATGTGATTCCTCAGAGAATGGAAAACTAAGTTTATAGCCACAACGCCAGTATTATCTAGCCACAAGCCACCATTTGGGAAATATTGCATTAACGACTTATTAGATATTAGAACCAGTCCAGGAATGGGTATTGTGAAGCTATAGTTATTTCTTTGGTTTGAATTATATTCAGCAAATATTGTGCATAGAATTCTAACTGACATTGTATGTCATTGCACAGTTGCGGCTCTCTCTGGCGGCCATTTTGTTAAAACCTATCAGCTGGTGCTTGACTCTGACCTCTAAAAGTATTAGTGTGTCTTGTTGAAATAAGCAATTGACTAACACAGATCCTTTTGAAAGCCTTTAGTTACATAAGAGTCATTTCTTGGGAGAGATCTGAGAGGAAAGTACTTGACCTTTCTTGGTTGTTGAACTTTGTGTATTAAGCCTCATCTCCTAGCGCAGATTCGTTGTATTCTTGTCTCTCTTTGTCTGGGACTATGTCTACAGCATGACGTGTGTGTACTGTTAGCATCCTCTTTTCTACAAATCAACTCCAGCTTCAACTTTGCTGTCGCACTACTTTCCTTCCCTTCATGCTTGTATTAGCACTTGATCAAACAGGATTTTGGTCGGGCGACGCTTCTTTCATAACTCCGTTCCTACTGTGGGCTGTGTGGACGGTGTTGTGATGGAGTGTGTGACCCCCTCCTAACTCGAGTCGTTCCGCTGGCTCCGAGCTGTATTTATAGAACCGTTTGGGGGGGGGGGGGGTGTATCCCATCTCCTCCCGCTCTCCTCTTTATCAAGTCACTGGAGATCAGAAGAGGGGGTATGGGGACTGAGGAGGTGTGTGTTATAGATGTTACCTTAGGGTATTTGGGTGAGCCTACATGCAAGGAAGGGGAGAGTGATATGATCCAGTTGATCATGGCTGGGGGTAACACACAGAGGTCTAGAGCCAGGAAGAGAGAAGAGTTTAGTCACAGCAGCACTGCACTACTTCTGACGCATTTTATTCTATGGAACGCCGTTTGGGTCTTTGCGTGTCAATTTTTTTTTAACGTAAACTAACACTATTTGACGTGTCATATAAGCTTGTTGACCAATCAGGACATAATATGACTGCACGTGACATAATACTTTAAAACGTTCATAAATGTTTTATGTAGTTATTACACATTGATTACACTATCACTCGTATTTCATATGTCACAACGAGTCATCGAAACGTATGCTATGACGCTGGTAAAGTTGTCTCGCGCACCTGCACTACCCCAAGCTCTGGACAGTGCTGGTCATAAAAAAGCTAGCTACCTGATGGATGCAAACAATGTTCTTCCCCAAAAACATAGCAAAACGACATCTGTTTCAGTAGCTATAATTAGCTAACTATCTAGCTAGGTGTCATCCAAAAAATACCCCTAATTTATTAAAGACAGTTTTTATTTGATTAATGGTGGTCGGACCCATCTATGTGAAGCTAGTCAAAATAAGGATAAGCCACAATAGTGGAATGTTGTGGTTTACCTTCAAAATAAACCTATGTCATTGAAAGTGACGGAAATTAATACAAATAGTAGAATTATGCCATAATTGAATAGATCATGCTAAACGAGATTGGAATGTTATATAAAATCAACAAAATACAATTTGTTAATTTGACAAAAATCTGTTGAAATCACACTGGACGTATTAGACTTTAGAATTGCATTGGGGGCATACTTAATACACTGTACAGCTTTACCTATGGATTGTGGATCAATGACATGGGGTATCAGTCTACTCAGTGATAGCCAGAGAAGATTAGCGTCGTATCTCTTATTGCGGGACTCTGAAACCACTGTGAATTGAGCAACATGTATTGTACCAGTCAACCTACTATGTGTATTGAACACTATTCCAGAGGAAAAACAATACTGTGTGGATGTTTTGGAGTCTGATAACTGAGGACTTTGGGAATAAAGTACTTGGGTACTGAGTAGACTGATACCCCATTTCATTGCTCCCCAATCCTTAGGTAGAGCTGTACAGTGCAATATGAATGTCAATAGGCTGACTGGGGAGGTGATTTCACACAGTCACAGTCCCCAAGGTAAGAGCTACAATGCTAATATTTGCGTAAACTCTTCACAGTTGTGGTCTGTGCGTGTAACCGAGTAGACTGATAAACCATTTCAATGTTCCACATTCCAACCTTGTTTCATATTATCTAGCCTAAATATGGCATGATTCCACCAATTGTAACCTTCTGCGTCACTTTAAAGGGGGACTTTTATTTTGAAGGCGAACAGCAAATTCCCCTATTGTGGCTAGCTTCACAACACATAACCAAGCCTCACTAGCCAGATGAAGCTAGCTAGCTGCTTATAACGTTCGCTTTGGGTAACAGGGTTAAGTTGCTGGCTAATAGTTCAATTTCAGTAGGCAAACAAGTGGCTACCTAGCTAATACCTACTCACAAGGATTCCTAAATCATTGCTAAGAATATTTAAAATTACAGCAGTTTCTACTGGTCATTGTTTTCAGGCTGGTTGCATTGGTGCTAGCTAGCTACCACAGAAGTTGCTAATAACATCGATCAAAAATATTTACCTTTTTTTTTTTTGATGCTGCTCGTTTAAACCTGATCTTATTTCAAATGCTCACACACACGTTTTCCCATTCGGTCGAATAAATAATGCCTTATTACAACACGGTATTGTAAACACATCGTTCGTGGCTGGTGTGTGCTTGTTTGCTGTCTTTTTGTAACGTTACAACTTTGACAGTGCTACAGATTTTTATTTTCTATTTCACCTTTATTTAACCAGGTAGGCTAGTTGAGAACAAGTTCTCATTTTCAACTGCGACCTGGCCAAGATAAAGCACAGCAGTTCGACACATACAACAACAGAGTTACACATGGAATAAACAAAACATACAGTCAATAATACAGTAGAAGAAGAAAACAAAAAAAGTCTATATACAGTGAGTGCAAATGAGGTAAGATAAGGGAGGTAAGGCAATAAATAGGCCACGGTGGCGAGTAATTACAATATAGCAATTAAACACTGGAATGGTAGATGTGCAGAAGATGAATGTGCAAGTAGAGATACTGGGGTGCAAAGGAGCAAGATATATAAATAAATACAGTATGGGGATGAGGTAGATAGATGGGCTGTTTACAGATGGGCTATGTACAGGTGCAGTGATCTGTGAGCTGTTCTGACAGCTGGTGCTTAAAGCTAGTGAGGGAGATATGAGTCTCCAGCTTCAGTGATTTTTGCAGTTCGTTCCAGTCATTGGCAGCAGAGAACTGGAAGGAAAGGCGGCCAAAGGAGGGGGTGGCTTTGGGGGTGACCAGAGATAAACCTGCTGGAGCGCGTGCTACGAGTGGGTGCTGCTATGGTGATCAGTGAGCTGAGATAAGGCGGAGCTTTACCTGGCAGGGACTTGTAGATGACCTGGAGCCAGTGGGTTTGGCGACGAGTATGAAGTGAGGGCCAGCCAATGAGAGCGTACAGGTCGCAGTGGTGGGTAGTATATGGGGCTTTGGTGACAAAACGGATGGCACTGTGATAGACTGCATCCAATTTGTTGAGTAGGATGTTGGAGGCTATTTTATAAATGACATGGCCGAAGTCCAGGATCGGTAGGATGTTCAGTTTTACGAGGGTATGTTTGGCAGCATGAGTGAATGATGCTTTGTTGTGAAATAGGAAACCGATTCTAGATTTAATTTTGGATTGGAGATGTTTAATGTGAGTCTGGAAGGAGAGTTTACAGTCTAACCAGACGCCTAGGTATTTGTAGTTGTCTACATATTCTAAGTCAGAACCGTCCAGAGTAGTGATGCTGGACGGGCGGGCAGGTGCGGGCAGTGATCGGTTGAAGAGCATGCATTTAGTTTTACTTGCATTTAAGAGCAGTTGGAGGCCACGGAAGGAGAGTTGTATGGCATTGAAGCTCGTCTGGAAGTAAGTTAACACAGTGTCCAAAGAAGGGCCAGAAGTATACAGAATGGTGTCGTCTGCGTAGAGGTGGATCAGAGAATCACCAGCAGCAAGAGCGACATCATTGATGTATACAGAGAAGAGAGTTGGCCCGAGAATTGAACCCTGTGGCACCCCCATAGAGACTGCCAGAGTCCGGACAACAGGCCCTCTGATTTGACACACTGAACTCTATCAGAGAAGTAGTTGATGAACCAGGCGAGGCAATCGTTTGAGAAAACAAGGCTGTTGAGTCTGCCCGGGTGATGAATACGGCTGCACAGTAATGTCTCTTATCGATGGCGGTTATGATATTGTTTAGGACCTTGAGCGTGGCTGAGGTGCACCCATGACCAGCTCTGAAACCAGTCTGCATAGCAGAGAAGGTACGATGGGATTTAAAATGGTCGGTGATCTGTTTGTTAACTTGGCTTTCGAAGACCTTAGAAAGGCAGGGCAGGATAGATATAGGTCTGTAGCAATTTGGGTCTAGAGTGTCTCCCCCTTTGAAGAGGGGGATGACCGCGGCAGCTTTCTAATCTTTGGGGATCTCAGACGATACGAAAGAGAGGTTGAACACGGTAGTAATAGGGGTTGCAACAATTTCGGCGGATAGTTTTAGGAAGAGAGAGAGTCCAGAATGTCTAGCCCTGCTGATTTGTAGGGGTCCAGATTTTGCAGCTCTTTCAGACCATCAGCTATCTGGATTTGGATGAAGGATAAATGGGGAGGCTTGGGAAAGTTGCAGTGAGGGGTGCAGGGCTGTTGACCGGGGTAGGTGGAAAGCATGGCCAGCCGTAGAAAAATGCTTATTGAAATTCTCAATTATTGTGGATTTATCGGCGGTGACAGCGTTTCCAAGCCTCAGTGCAGTGGGCAGCTGGGAGGAGGTGCTCTTGTTCTACATGGACTTTAGTGTCCCCAAACTTTTTGGAGTTAGTGCTACAGGATGCAAATTTCTGTTTGAAGAAGCTAGCGTTTGCTTTCCTATCTGCCTGTGTATATTGGTTCCTAACTTCCCTGAAAAGTTGCATGTCGCGGGGGCTGTTCGATGCTAATGCAGTACGCCACAGGATGTTTTTGTGCTGGTCAAGGGCAGTCAGGTCTGGAGTGAACCAAGGGCTATATCTGTTCCTGGTTCAACATATTTGAATCGGGCGTGCTTATTTAAGATGGTGAGGAAATCACTTTTAAAGAATAACCAGGCATCCTCTACTGACGGAATGAGGTCAATATCCTTCCAGGATACCCAGACCAGGTCGATTAGAAAGGCCTGCTCGCTGAAGTGTTTTAGGGAGCGTTTGACAGTGATGAGGGGTGGTCGTTTGACTGCGGACCCATTATGGACGCAGGCAATGAGGCAGTGATCGGTGAGATCCTGGTTGAAGACAGCAGAGGTGTATTTGGAAGGCAGGTTGGTTAGGATGATATCTATGAGGGTGCCCGTGTTTACGGATTTGGAGTTGTACCTGGTAGGTTCATTGATAATTTGTGTGAGATTGAGAGCATCATGCTTAGATTGTAGGATGGCCGGGGTATTAAGCATGTCCCAGTTTAGGTCACCTAACAGCACGAGCTCTGAAGATAGATCTGAAGATAGATGGGTGGCAATCAGTTCGCAAATGGTGTCCAGGGTACAGCTGGGGGCAGAGGGTGGTCTATAGCAAGCGGCAACGGTAAGAGACTTGTTTCTGGAGAGATATATTTTTAAAAGTAGAAGCTCAAATTGTTTGGGCACAGACCTGGATAGTAGGACAGAACTCTGCAGGCTATCTCTGCAGTAGATTGCAACTCCGCCCCCTTTGGCAGTTCTATCTTGTCGGAAAATGTTTTAGTTAGGGATGGAAATTTCAGGGTTTTTGGTGGTCTTCCTAAGCCAGGATTCAGACACGGCTAGGACATCCGGATTGGCCTAGTGTGCTAGGGTAGTGAATAAAACAAACTTAGGGAGGAGGCTTCTAATGTTAACATGCATGAAACCAAGGCTTTTACGGTTACAGAAGTCAACAAATGAGAGCGCCTGGGGAATTGGAGTGGAGCTAGGCACTGCAGGGCCTGGATTCACATCTACATCACCAGAGGAACAGAGGAGGAGTAGGATAAGGGTACGGCTAAAGGCTAACAGAACTGGTCGTCTAGTACGTTCAGAACAGAGAGTAAAAGGAGCAGATTTCTGGGCGTGGTAGAATAGATTCAAGGCATAATGTACAGACAAAGGTATGGTAGGATGTGAATACAGTGGGGGTAAACCTGTGCATAGAGTGACGATTAAAGAAATATTGTCTCTAGAAATAGCATTTAAACCAGGTGATGTCACTGTGTGTGTGGGAAGTGGAACTAAATTGTTAACGGAGGTGTATTGAGCAGTGCTAGAGGCTCTACAGTGAAATAAAGCAGTAGTTAGTTACTAACCAAAACCGCAATGGGCAAGGCATATTGACGTAAGGGAGAGTCATGCGTAGCCGGGTGATCATAGGAGTCCAGTGCGTGGCTTCAGGCAGCTAGCAGGCCGGGTCTAGCAAGCTAGCAGCAGGGCCTTAGAGGGACGATGCGATGGAGGAAAGTCTGTTGTGGCCCCCTCGTGCTGTCGCGTCGGCGTACGGATCAGCAGGGCTCCGTGTGGTAAACCAGGCCAATTGGCAAAATAGGTATAGTGGCCAAAGAGTTTGTCCGGTGGGCCTCTTAAGCTAACAGTCCGATGTGCTCTAGATAGCTAGCAGGTAGCGGATAGTAGTGGTGGCGCTTGTCTTGTACGTGCAAATTTAGCACACACAACATTCTGTAATATAATTGTATTATTTGACGTATCTTTTTCCCCCATTTATTTATATTTAACCTTTATTTAACTAGGCAAGTCAGTTAAGAACAAATTCTTATTTATAATGACGGCCTACCAAAAGGCCTCCTGCGGGGACGGGGGCTGGGATAAAAAATATAGGACAAAACACACATCACGACAAGAAAGACACCGCAACACAACCTAAAGAGAGACTTAAGACAACAACATAGTTAGTGGCAACACAACATGACAACAACATGGTAACAACACAACATGGTAGCAGCACAAAACATGATACAAACATTATTGGGCACCACAGCACAAAGGGCAAGAAAGTAGAGAAAACAATACCGTGATTGTCCATCACCACCGTGATGGACGCCGGGCTAAATTTGATACCAAAGCGAATCGCACACCATGCGTTTATTTTTTAAACATTTTTTTTTCAAGCTATCCTCTTCGCTATCTAGGAGAGATACTAGGCTAGCTAACTCTGCCAACAATAATTAGCCTACTCCCGCCCCTCAATAGGAATCTACTGTCGAACTTTCCATAGGAATTTGCTGTGTCTTGCTGAATAGGAATACAGCGACAGGGCCTCTCCATTGTATTACTACTTTCCATTGGTTTCCATTCATTGTGAAATGTTAAATGAGATTTCGTGAGTACTGTACAACACAGGTAGTTCGTTCTGGCTGAGACCATTACTATGAATTATATGTTTTTTTTCCTTTGCTTTATGTCACATCCACTGCACTAGAAGTACTGGTAAGCAAGTAAGTTTGCAAAACCCGCCTTCCTGTTTATTGACTGGGGACATTTTTACGTAGATTGTGTTAATGATTGGTTATATTGTCATATCATATATCAATTGATAATTATAAATATGTTACAATGTAAGATGAGCCTTATTTGTGTCTGACTGGAGGTGTGTTGCTAGACTTACTGCACAGTGGTTTCTGATTGGTTCAGCTGGTGTCTTAGTGTGGGAGGATACAAGACAGGTTTTTTTCTCTCTCTTTGAGTTTGCTTTCTCTTTCTTCCTCCCTGTCCTGTCTCTTATTCTGTACTCTTGATTTATCGACACGTAATATTGTGGTTGGCCACTACTACCCTCTCTCTGTCTCTCTCGCGCTCTCTCCCCCACACTTTCTTTCCCCCTCTTAATGAGAGAAAGCTGGATGGATGTGTGGCAGAAGACGAGCAGACAGAGGAGATAAAGAGGTAGAGGGGAAAGAGGAGAAAGAGCTGTGAGTAGCTGAGGGAGAGAGAGAGAGACAGATAGGAAAAGAGAAGGGAGACAGCTTAATGGAATGTGCATGAGTGAGAGTGTAGTCACAAACTGGGCATTTGGGGGGGGGGGTAAAAGAGAGAGAGCTAGAAAGAGGGGGGTGAGTGAGTGAGAGGTAGAAAAAGAGAGGGGCAGACAGGGACGAGCAAGACTTCCCTTTGCGTAAGATCCTCTTTCGTTCACTCAGGGAGCCCACTTGCCCCATCCCCCCCCCCCTTCCCTCTTCTCCTTTCCTCCCTCTCTCTCTCAACCCCTCCCTCCTTCCTTCCCTCTCCCCCTCTATGTCCCCTCTCTCCTCTGGGCTGTAATGGATTCCGCCCAGGTCATTTCAAGCCTAAACATGCCGGTCTGCCCTGAAAGCACACTAGCCTGACTGCTCCACCATCCCATCCCCCCACCAGACCCCAGTTTAGAGAAATAAAAAATAGCCCAATCCACAGAGATGATGTCATAATGCTTGAGATTTGTGTGTGTAAAAAGGGGGGTGGTGTATTGTCAGATTAGTGAAATTGTATCGTTGAGCACTGAGGCGTGAAGTGAGGGAGGAAGGGATGAGAGAAAGAGTTAGGAGAAGGAGGATAGGGAGATGTTTTAAATGGCCTGTGACATTACCAGTCTCTCTCCGTACACGTGGCGTCTTGGCCCATGTTCGGGCAAGTCAGATTGTTTATCAAGTATGTTTTTATAGACCGCCATACTATCTGCAGACGTGCTCTTATGTGATCAGCAGAATTCACGTGTGTATTTAGGGATGCTTTGTGTGCCGACGAGGTGTGTGTGGGAGGATGTGTGTGGTGGGTGGGGAGACAGCTGAGATTCCGGATACGCCCCCGAAAAGACTGGAATTAGAAACATCCTCTGACACACACACACACTCTCCAGGGTGTGGCTCTACTGTATGTCCCCTAGCTCCAGAGCAGCTGACATAGTCTATGGGTTGGGACAGGGACGAGTTGAGGGGTGTTGTGAAGCTTTAAGTCCCCTTGCTACAAATGGGAATTCCTGTGTAGGACTGATAAGGGGGACAGGGGTGACGGGTGAGGAATGCCTTCCCTTAAATGCTGTCCTCACCCCTGCTTCCTCTCTCTCCACTCTCCCGTCTGCGTAGGCCCGTGTCCTGGGTTCAAATACTATTTAAAATCGTCAAATACTTTAGAACGTTTGCTTTAGCCTGCCTGGAGTGCCAAGTGGGCAGGGTTTGTGACTTTTGGGACTATCCTATTGGTTCAGTGCAACAGGCAAGCTCATTCCAGCCCAGCTAAAGTATTTGAAATGATTTTGAATTGTATTTGAACCCAGGCGTGATAGAGACGTCCCTCCCATATGGTCTGCGAATCAGATCTCTCCCTCCACCCTCCAACCAAATCCTCAGACAGTAAGGGACATTGGGGTAGTCTTGCTGATTAGGGATTACGGGGTAGCTGATGTAGCTCATGTGCACGCTTCAGGGAGGAGTGGCCCATAGGCACTGATCTGGGATCAGCTTACAACTCCCTCAATTCTTGTTACTCACCCATCATTTAATCATTAGGGGGGAAAACCCCATAGTGAAATTGGCTCTTTTTCCTAAAGATTCTTTGATAGATGGTTTACACTGAAAGCGACATGACCTACTGGTAATATAATGTCATGTCGATTAGGTGTTCCAGTATATCTTTCCCGTGACTTACGTAGTTACTATACTCGTTTATCATCTTCAAAGACCTGGCCCAATTGTGTGGGTCTACACTTTCTGTTTATTTATTTAGCTCATTTTGTTCATGAGCTCTTTGGTCCATTTTCATCTTTGTTTATTTTCTGTTCTTGGGGGTTGATTGGATCAGGCTAACCCAATTTTCACTAATCATATGAGCTGTTTTTCAAATTGACCCTTACTGTACCCTACTGACTGTCCGATTTGACAACACACTGTGTGTGTGTGTGTGTGTGTGTGTGTGTGTGTGTGTGTGTGTGTGTGTGTGTTGATTCTTCCTCTCTCTCCCTGCTCTCAGGGTCCTATATCGTCTCAGCTGTTGTGAATTAGACAGGCATGCCACAGCTTATCTCCTCTCTCCCCTTATCGGCACCATCCTCTGTTACCAGACCAACCATAACAGATACACTGCTTCTTTACATAAACTACACGACTAGAATAATGTCAAATGAAGAAGCTCAGTAATAAACTTAGAAGAAGAGAATGAGGGTGTGTTTTGTGTGCCTGTCTATTTTGTTTAACAGAAACTGGGACAAAGCAGAAATGTGACCTCTATTTGGCCAGGTCTTGGATATGGGAAAAACTTTATCGTTCACATATGGGCGCCATATCCATTCCAGACCCTGCCTAATAATGCGGAACACCGTCGTTTAAAAAAAAAAAAATCTTACGAACAATACGTTAGTCTTTCAGGTATGAAGGTGTGAATTCTTCATTTTTCGGAAACCGTATGTGCCCACTGGCCACACATGACTGCAGTTAAAGAATCTGTAACACCTACAAGTATTGTACCACCAGTGTGAATTTGATTGACAAGTCTGTTATTCACCATATGTACTGTACTGGGGCAGAATGGTTGAAGTTGCCGGATGGGTTGCCATGCTTCTCTTTGTGTCTGGGGGGGGGGGGGGGGGAAGAGACTGAGAGAACAATAGCCTCATTGAGCCGCTCAGGTAAAACTCCTAGTTAATAATATAACTGCTGCTCAGACAGAGAGGGAGAGAGGTTCCTCGCTGCCTGGATACGAGTGGGAGAAGGGTAGAGGGGGAGGGGGAAAAGGAAAGTAATGGAGAGAAATTACATGAAATGACTTGTTTAAAAACCTGAAATATGGATGGATGGATGAGACATGGATTGAGTTCTGTTGAGAGAAAGGAAAGGGGGAAAGAGGTGGAGAAACACAGGGAAATGAGGGCACACTTTTAATTTCTACAGGAGCACTCTTGTGATCAAACCCTCCACAGCAAAGTCAATACTGTCAGTATCCCGTGCCTATGCACCCGCGTATATCATCAAACCGCTCTAATGACTTTGCGGAGGCGGTCATAGGTCTACGTTATTATATAAAGTCTAGAGACCTACAGCTTGACCTTTTGGCTGAGGGTTAAACATGAATGGATTCCACTGCTTTGCGTCCCCAATGTGTTTAACTCGCTGGGGGATTTTGGGGCCTGCTCCCCTCCCTCTTCCTGTCTGAGTCAGAACTGTGCCTCCTTAACCAGCCGTGACAGGCCAAATGAACGGGGGATGAATGACAATTTAGAGGAGAGGAGTGGGGGATGGACAGAGACTGCAAGAGGGATCAGGGATGGAATGCTGAAATGATCAAACCCGACACTCAAAATGGAGATGGCAGAGAGGGCAGTTAAAAAATACTATTCATATATCTTTCCTTGGTTTTCTTTCTATCCCTCGCTCATTTCTCTTCTCTGGCTTTCCATCTCTCCTGGTAGCTGAGAGGCTGAGCAGAGGGGTGCAGCAATGACAGCTGCACCACAAATGACAGAGAGTGAGTGAGAGGTGGAGAGAGAGGGAGAGTTAAAAAGAAAGAGTAGAGTATTTAGCGTGTTTGACATGCAGGCCACGGGCGGATCACAGCAACAGTTAGACGGGAGATATGGGGGAGGGGAGGGGGGGGGCAGAGAGAGCAGGCATGCGTTGAGTTCACATCGGCTGCGGTCTCCGCCAGAGTTCTTTAAACAAACAGAGCAACTGAAAAAGGGAAGGGAGGATAAGAGAGAAGAACGAGTGTAGGAGGAGGAACTGAACCACAACTGGCACTGTATCAGGGATACAAGGACACAATATAAGGAGGAAAACAAACTTGGTTAAAATCAATGATTTGTATAGACACTAGATGACTAACGGGGTGCTGTGTTGAAGCCGTGCCACCATCTTGGCACCCCCCCACCATTGTAAAAAAATATTTTGGAGGCTATGGAAATGCATTTTTTTTCACGTTTACATGTATTCTATTACAGATGCCTTAATGCATACTTAAACATTATATATTGTGAACTAAACTTAAAAATATATACAAATATTTTCCGTAAAGTAGAAGTTTTTCAGATTAACTAATGTTACTGCCCCCACTACAACAACTAAAACAACCAAAATACTTAAAGGAAAAATCCACCCAAAATCACTCATTCCTATAATTTAGTGTTACATAACACTATGTGAGAACAATATTTTGTGAACAAATGTTTCGTTTTTTCGTTGTAATAAGATTGGTGGCAACGTGAAAATCGTTGTGAAAACTGTTGCAGCTCAAGTCGATTACAAAATCCGCAATGCTCTCTCTATATCAGCATGTGAATTAGCTAGTTTTTTTTATTCGTATTTTTTTCGGGGTTGATCAGCTTTAATATTGCAGATTGTAGCTTCAACCAATGTAATTGTCTGCATAATTTCCAATACCTCATATATATATATATATATATACAGTGGGGAGAACAAGTATTTGATACACTGCCGATTTTGCAGGTTTTCCTACTTACAAAGCATTTAGAGGTCTGTAATTTTTATCATAGGTACACTTCAACTGTGAGAGACGGAATCTAAAACAAAAATCCAGAAAATCACATTGTATGATTTTTAAGTAATTAATTTGCATTTTATTGCATGACATAAGTATTTGATCACCTACCAACCAGTAAGATTTCCGGCTCTCACAGACCTGTTAGTTTTTCTTTAAGACACCCTCCTGTTCTCCTCTCATTACCTGTATTAACTGCACCTGTTTGAACTCATTACCTGTATAAAAGACACCTTTCCACACACTCAATCAAACAGACTCCAACCTCTCCACAATGGCCAAGACCAGAGAGCTGTGTAAGGACATCAGGGATGAAATTGTAGACCTGCACAAGGCTGGGATGGGCTACAGGACAATAGGCAAGCAGCTTAGTGAGAAGGCAACAACTGTTGGCGCAATTATTAGAAAATGGAAGAAGTTCAAGATGACGGTCAATCACCCTCGGTCTGGGGCTCCATGCAAGATCTCACCTCGTGGGGCATCAATGATCATGAGGAAGGTGAGGGATCAGCCCAGAACTACACGGCAGGACCTGGTCAATGACCTGAAGAGAGCTGGGACCACAGTCTCAAAGAAAACCATTAGTAACACACTACGCCGTCATGGATTAAAATCCTGCAGCGCACGCAAGGTCCCCCTGCTCAAGCCAGCGCATGTCCAGGCCCGTCTGAAGTTTGCCAATGACCATCTGGATGATCCAGAGGAGGAATGGGAGAAGGTCATGTGGTCTGATGAGACAAAAATAGAGCTTTTTGGTCTAAACTCCACTCGCTGTGTTTGGAGGAAGAAGAAGGATGAGTACAACCCCAACAACACCATCCCAACTGTGAAGCATGGAGGTGGAAACATCATTCTTTGGGGATGCTTTTCTGCAAAGGGGACAGGACGACTGCACCGTATTGAGGGGAGGATGGATGGGGCCATGTATCGCGAGATCTTGGCCAACAACCTCCTTCCCTCAGTAAGAGCATTGAAGATGGGTCGTGGCTGGGTCTTCCAGAATGACAACGACCCAAAACACACAGCCAGGGCAACTAAGGAGTGGCTCCGTAAGAAGCATCTCAAGGTCCTGGAGTGGCCTAGCCAGTCTCCAGACCTGAACCCAATAGAAAATCTTTGGAGGGAGCTGAAAGTCCGTATTGCCCAGCGACAGCCCCGAAACCTGAAGGATCTGGAGAAGGTCTGTATGGAGGAGTGGGCCAAAATCCCTGCTGCAGTGTGTGCAAACCTGGTCAAGAACTACAGGAAACGTCTGATCTCTGTAATTGCAAACAAAGGTTTCTGTACCAAATATTAAGTTCTGCTTTTCTGATGTATCAAATACTTATGTCATGCAATAAAATGCTAATTAATTACTTAAAAATCATACAATGTGATTTTCTGGATTTTTGTTTTAGATTCCGTCTCTCACAGTTGAAGTGTACCTATGATAAAAATTACAGACCTCTACATGCTTTGTAAGTAGGAAAACCTGCAAAATCGGCAGTGTATCAAATACTTGTTCTCCCCACTGTATATATATATATAAAGCAGCTGAACAGATGATCTTCCCATGTGTGGTTCCCACCGTGAAGCTTGGAGGAGGTGTGATGGTGCTTTGCTGGTGACACTATCAGTGATATATGTAGAATTCAAGGCACACTTAACAAGCATGGCTACCACAGCATTCTGCATTGTTTACATTTATTTTACCTTAAGCTAGGCAAATCAGTTAAGAACAAATTCTTATTTTCAATGACGGCCTAGGAACAGTGTTGCCCCAGTGTTGCCCAAGGTAAAAAGCCCCAGCTTTTTACCTTGTCAGCTCGGGGGAAAGTAATTGAAATTTCCCAGAATGACTGTCCTTTATTTCTTAAAATTGATGGACTGTCATTTCTCTTTGCCTATTTGAGCTGTTCTTGCCATAATATGGACTTGGCCCTATTTGGTAAAAGAAAATCTTCTGTATACCACCCCAACCTTGTCACAACACAACTGATTGGCTCAAACGCATTAAGAAATTCCACAAATTAACTTTTAACAAGGCACACCTGTTAATTGAAACGCATTCCAGGTTACTATCTCATGAAGCTGGTTGAGAGAATTTATGAGTGTGCAAAGCTATCAAGGCCAAGGGTGGCTACTTTGAACAATCTGAAATATATTTTGATTTGTTGAACACTTTTTTGGTTACTACATGATTCAATTTGTGTTACTTCATAGTTTTGATGTCTTCACTCTTCTACAATGTTGAAAATAGTAAAAATAAAGAAAAACCCTTGTGTGGTGTGTCCAAATATACTGTACATAAATACAGTGCATTCGAAAGTATTAACGTAGCATTTTGTTACGTTACAGCCTTATTCTAAAATTGATTAAATCAAAAACATCCTCATCAATCTACACACAATGACAAAGCAAAAACAGGTTTTTGGAGAAAAAAAATGCAAAAATATAAACTTACAAACTGATCACATTTACATAAGTATTCAGACCCTTTACTCAGTACTTTATTGAAGAAAGTTTGACAGCGATTACAGCTTTGAGTCTTCTTGAGTATGACACTACAAGCTTGGCACACCTGTATTTGGGGAGTTCCTCCCATTTGTCTCTGCATAACCTCTCATGCTCTGTCAGGTTGGATGGGGAGCGTTGCTGCACAGCTGTTTTCAGGTTTCTCCAGAAATGTTTGATCGAGTACAAGTACGGGCTCTGGCAGGGCCACTCAACTACGTTCAGAGACTTGTCCCGAAGCCCCTCCTGCATTGTCTTTGCTGTGTGCTTGTTGTCCTGTTGGAAGGTGGACCTTTGCCCCAGTCTGAGGTCCTGAGAGCTCTGGAGCAGTTTTCATCAAGGATCTCTCTGTACTTTGCTCCGTTCATCTTTCCCTCGATTCTGACTAGTCTCCCAGTCCCTGCAGCTGAAAAACATCCCCACAGCATGATGTTGCCACCACCATGCTTCACCGTAGGGATGGTGCCAGGTTTCTTCCAGACGTGACGCTTGGCATTCAGACCAAAGAGTTCAATCTTGGTTTCATCAGACCAGAGAATCTTGTTTCTCATGGTCTGAGAGTCCTTTAGGTGCCTTTTGGCAAACTCCAAGCGGGCTGTCATGTGCCTTTTATTTTGGAGTAGCTTCCATCTGGTCACACTACCATAAAGGCCTGATTGGTGGAGTGCTGCAGAGATGGTTGTCCTTCTTGAAGGTTCTCCCATCTCCACAGAGGAACTCTGTCAGTGGTCATCGGGCTCTTGGTCACCTCCCTGACCAAGGCCCTTCTCCCCCGATTGTTCAGTTTGGCCAGGCGGCCAGCTCTAGGAAGAGTCTTGGTGGTTCCATACTTCTTCCAGTTAAGAATGATGGAGGCCACTGTGTCCTTGGGGACCTTAAATGCTGCAGAAATGTTTTGGTACCCTTCCCCAGATCTGTGCCTCGACACAATCCTGTCTCGGAGCGTTACAGACAATTCCTTCGACCTCAAGGTTTGGTTTTTGCTCTGATATGCACTGTCAACTGTGGGACCTTAGACAGGTGGGTGCCTTTCCAGATCATGTCCAATCAATTGAATTTACCACAGTTGGACTCCGTCAAGTTGTAGAAACATCTCAAGGATGATCAATGGAAACAGGATGGACCTGAACTCAATTCTGAGTCTCACAGGAAAGGGTCTGAATACTTATGTAAATAAGGTAATTCAGTTTATTTGCAAACATTTTTAAAAACCTGTTTTCGCTTTGTCTTTGAGGTATTGTGTGTAGATTGATGAGGATTTTATTTTATACATTTTAGAATAAGGCTGTAATATAACAAAGTGGAAAAAGTCAAGCGGTCTGAATACTTTCTGAATGCACTGTACATACTATATACATTTTGCAAACACAATGTACTTTACATTGGTTATCTTTTGTTTGTTTTTAATCCCGTCCTTCAGCTACCCTCAACCCCTCCTATCGATCTCTGAACACCATCCAGTTTGATCTCTGTTTGCCATGTATGTTTAACTCTGCTGTTTCACAAAAGTTCTCAACCCATATACATTTTACGGACACAGCTAATGTAAAATATACTATCTTGTTGTTTTTAGTCCCACCTTTCAGCTCCAATCAACCTCTCCCATCTACCTCTTAACACCATCCATTTTGTTTTCTATTTACCATATCTTTTTCCACTGTGCTGTGATGTTTCACAAAAGTTCTGAACCTTTTCTGTTTTCATAGTTTCTACAGATTGTAAATGAAACACCTTTTGCTGAGAGTATTATTCTATTATTGGTCGATTTGACGTTCACTTTTTAAATCACCCAGCAGTGCTATCTGCAGAGTTAGCTCCAGGTAAATGTTGTAGTTCACAGCCATTCCTGGATCTGCCATGAAAAACAGACTACATATGGACCGTACCAAAACAAATGATCTAATGATTCTGTCTCTTCGCAGCAAAATCTGTAGAGCTGGGATGGTTGTATCCCCCATATATATATATAAACATTCTATTGGTTGCAAGAATTTTGTATAATGATTTCAATTGAAAACGCTTTGAATCCGCCGTCGTTTTGCTTATCAGTTCCTAAACCACGTGCCATGGAATCGTTACATCAAAAATCTCTTCCCAACTATTTTGCAATCTATATGACACAGCTGTCCATTTTTTGGTTCTTCAATGAAACTGGGACACTTTTTTATTAGCTAGTTAGTGCAGTTTGTTTAGCCAATTTTTCAGCTATCGATTTAAGAGTCTACAATCTCACCATGTTCAACCTGCAGATCGATGCAGTCTGACATTCACAACGACAACATGCAATTCACCCTGGACTGAAGAGGCAGACAAATTGGAGAAATGTGTTAAACCCTTTTGTTAAATTACACATTTCTGGAGGTTGGAATATCGCAGAAATATGATGGCTCATTCGAGAGAAGACAACCTCTCGCGTTTTGACATCAGCCAGTATTGACATCTGACATGCAAGATAGACGTTTTTGGCGATCTAAAAATCGTATTCCTATTAACTTCCAGTGTAGTGCGAGCGGCATTATTGCAATGCTACGTCACACCGGTTGAATTTCTGCCTGCTTGAACGGCAATAGGTCAGATGGACATGAACACATGAAATGACCCAGGGAGTCGATAGAACATCACTCAACAATGCACAAAACAATATAACATTCAAAACCGGTGATTCTTTACTTCAAATACATGTCATTTTGTCCTTGAAACATTGTAATTGAAATACTCTAGCATTCTGTTCATTCCTATGGAGGACTGCTCCTCCTGGGGAGTGCCAATATGGCCGACCGGTGGCTTCAAAGCCTCTAAATGGCCAATGTATAGCATCAGCAATCCAGGGTTTATATACATCATTGGTTAAAATACTCCACTTTTGTCTGGTGCCAGGGGTTGCTCTCATGCTTACTGGATTCCCCCGACTGTGTCTCCATTGATTTTTTGTTGTTGTTGTGTGGCACCCCGAGGCCCCCTTTTCTGTAACCCCTTCACACACACACACTCCTCTCCTGGCTGGATTGGATTACACTGGAGCATAACCCAAACCATATTGTTTTACACTGTCGCCCACTACGCTGGAGAATAGTAACCGGCTACCTGGAAAGCTGGGAAAAAGAGGAACGAGGGGGAGAAGAGGATAGAAAGAGGTTCTACTTCCTTGTATGCATATAGGCTGTTTGTTTTGGAAAATGTAAAAGCCGTTATTGATAAGCCTCTTTTTTTTCATGTTTTGCTAGCAGTTCCCCCACCCTCCTTCTCTCCTCCGTCCATCCCTCCCACTTTCTTTCTCTTTCACTGTTTCTCTGTATCATTTCATTCTCTGCGGACAGTGTTTTTGTGCTCTGAGGGGGCAGGGATTTGCCCAGGAGATTCTGTTCTGGATTACAAAGCGGTGATGAATGTTGCAGTCTCACACTGCTAGCGTCTCTCTTGAGCTTGTGGCTGGCTGTGAACACTGAGAAATAGTACCAGCCCTGCCTAGCAACAAACCCCCTCACCTGCGTTAGTCTTTTAATTTCATCCTCAGTCTATTTATCCATTCGTTTTGAAAGATGATTTGCCGAGTTCTTAGCGTGGGATAATCTTTTCCCGTTATCCCAAGTTTTATTTTTAAACGAGCAAAATCCTCCCTGTCCAACACGGTCTCTCCTCCCCCTCTCTCTTTGGCTCCACGCCCCCCTCCCTCCTCCCTTCCTATCTGTCGCTCACTCCCCCACCCCTCTCACAGGGGGGTTTTCGGGAGAGGAAACCAGCATGATTGGAGCACTTCCTGTGTTTTAATACCAGAGCAGGAAACAGAACAAACCGAGCTGGATTCAAACAAAAACAGTGAGAAAGGGAGAGCGAGAAACGAACAAGTGAGTGCGCGAGAGAGACAGAGTGGGCGAGCAAGGGAGAGAGGAAAAGTGGGGAGATTTTTTTTAGCAGCTGCAAACCATTTCAGTCTGAGCGACAGAAAGAAAGCAAGGACGCCTGCATGCAGAAAACAGAGGAAGATGAAGAACTGGGATTGCGTGGCTCCTTGTTGTTTCTCTCGTCTACGGAGCCTCTGAAAGAGAGAGAAGCGGAGAGAAAGAAGGAAAGAGTGTGTCCGGGGATTGTCTGGGAGAGGGAGAACGCCTGCAAGGCAGAGTCAGAAGCAGCGCTCAGACTGGGGCTCGGACTGTCTGGGTCTCTGCCCTCTGGATACAGTGCCACGACACACAGCAGCTCTGCCTGGCTGGACGGGGCTCAACCCCCCCACCTACCCTCTCCCCCTAAGAGAACCCTCTCACCCCCTCCTGGATTCAGCCTCCGACTCTGGATTTACTGTCTCTTCTTCCCTGGAGCTGTGGATGAGCAGCGTGATGGAAGGAGGGAGATGATAGACAGGCGTCTAGTCTACGCTAGGAAAAGGCTCTGGATCTCTTTGTTCTGGTTTTTGAATTGCAAGACTGACTTGTGCGGCGTGGCAGGTGATGGGATTGACTTGTTCTCGTTAATGATGAGGAGGATAATGATGACGTCAACACGAGGGACGAAGGCGCACTCCAGGCAGAGAGCGGGGCACGGCCTCCAGACCCACGCAACTCATGCTTTGTGATGGGAATGAAAGAGAACGGGAGAAAGTATAGACTGTCTGCAAGGACACGCTCACAGGACCAAAGCAGGCTATGAGTGACTGCTCGGTTACTTTGTCTGAGATTTTGTTTTGCTGCGATTGTTTTGTATCCCGCTAAAGACTGAAGGATATACTATTTTCTTAATTGTTTTGATTCCCTCTAAAGACTGAAGGATATACTATTTTTGGCTCAACAACAAACCTGAACTAAGACAGAAAAAGAGCAACATTTTTCACCCTGCACAACCTCTTTTCATATCAGGGAGTAGTGGATTTCTCACCAATTTAAAGGAAACTTTAGACACTTCTTTGGCTGCTTCTCACCGAGACAGTTGCTCAACCCTCCTCTGCTGCTTATCCTGTTGTGGCAGAGCGAGGGAGAATAGAAAGGGAAGGAAGTACTGTACCAGCAAGGGGAGATTGGGAAATGATTCAGGAGTCTAGTTGAAAGACTGTGTGAGTGAGGGGGAGTTAACGTCAAAAAAACTGAACAAAAGGATGTTATCTCCTCGGCACTCACCTCGTTCTGGACTTTGGATGTCTACGAGACAGCCCCTGCCTTCTTCCTGACAACCTTCCAAACGAGCAGTGCTGCTTAATATGCTGCTGGAGGAGAGGAGCGTCTGGCGGCAGGTTACTCACTCACTGATGCTCCCCTGCATTTCAGAGAGCGCTGGGATATGCTGTTGCACCTCTATTGAAGTGGCATGGTAGCATACGGACCTATGGACTTGTACTGTGGATTGCGAACCTTTTTTGTGATTTTGGGTCATTTTAGTCATTAAAGCGGATTCATGTTTGGGGTTGTGGATTGGACCGGCAACGGTTGAGAAACGGGACAAATTTCAACCCACCCATTGAGGTGTTTTCCCCATTGTTTTCTGTGGAATACTTATTGGCCCCGTCCCCAAGGGGGCCAGCCTGCCCCTATAAAGGACCACTGCAGGGCGTCAGGGGGATTTTCACCCAGGGGCAGCTGAGGGATGGGGAAGCCCTTGAGCCGGCCGGACTGCCTGAGGAAAAACCCCCGATGCCTGGGGAAGGGGGACGAGGATGAGGCCTACATCGAGGACTGCTATGTCCCCCAGCGCTCAATCTACGACACCATGCGCATCAATGAGCAGATTGACCAGGGCTCCTCCAAGCTCAGCCAGCCCTCGCGCAGCACCCTGGGCTCGGGTGGCGGCGGAGAGGGCAGCACCCTCTCCAGCAACGGCACCATCGGTGCTGACTTAGGGAGCGTCTTTGTGTCAAGGGGACACACTGATGCCGGAGTTAAAAGACTGGATGAAAGGGTGATATTTGACGCCCTCAAGCTAACCGGTGATCCCCAGAGCATGTTGCCACCTGGAAGTGGCGGCGGTTCTGGTTTACCCATCACGGCCTCGTCCTCTGCCTCCTGTGGGGCAGCTGCAGTAAAAAGGCGCCACCAGGGCGGCGATAAGAAAGACAACCCAAATCGTCGCTCCTGGAAGGCATTTATGCCCCCCAGTTACCCGGAGTTTGCAGAGAGGCTTGAGTTTACTTCTGGGGAAAGTGCTGAGAAGCGTCTATCTGGTCCTGGGATTCCACTTTCTCTACTGCTGCCACCAACCCCCACCTCCACAACCCCCTTACCCCCTTACTCACCTTCCACTGTGTCGTCCGTGGTTCTTCACACACCTCCTGTCTCTTCCTCCCCTTCGTTGACGCCGACAGTGAGTCCCATCCCCCCCCTCCAACAGCACCCTGTTAGCAAGCAAAAACAACTTCACCCCCTGCTCCAAAAACAACACAAGCAAACACATGCGCTACCTTCCCCTTTAAAAGAACAGCCATTGATGCAGTTACCTGCCCAACCCCACCAGGGCTCTGGGAGCACCCCACAGCACAGTCCCAGTGCTACCACAAAGCTGGAAAGAAAAAGAGACAAGCGTCATAGGTGGCCAGTTGTATCTCCCAAAGCTGGTGTCAAAAGAATTCCAGAGGAGAGCCCGGAAGCAGCCAAGGCTTCTGACTCTGAAAGAGATACTGACTCTCCTCTCCTAGAACAAGACCTGGACAACGCCCCTCTCCTACCTCAGTTGGCCCCACCGAAACCTGTGTTCTGCCCCCCGACTAAAGCACGCACATGGCCCCGCAGCATGAGAGGGGGCATGAGGTCCCACGGGGGCATGCACCACCACTTCCCTGTCCTGCCACCCCTACCCCCCTTACTGGGAGAGGACAGTGACATGGACGAGGAGTCATTCTACCTACTGGACCCTCCCTCACCTTTCCTCCAGGAAGAGAAAGGGCTGGCCCATGGAGGGCTGCCTTTCTCCCCCTCCCTCAGCCAGGAGGGGGGTGAGGAGGGACTCCTGGGCTGGGCTCCCCCTAATAATGAGCTCCGGCAGCGAACCGCCTCGGAGCTCAAATTCGAGGAGGATGAACGCAGGATCTTACAGGAGCTGGTGGAGGACGAGGTTGAGAAGGAAGAAGGGGAGGAGGAAAAACAAAAGGAGATTGAGGAGGAAGGGACAAGAGAGGTGGAAGAAGTAACGCATGAGAAAGGAGAAATGGAAGAGGAGGAGAGGGCTAGGAGAGAGGAGAGGGAGTGGAAGCTGGAGAATAGGGAGATAATTGACCAATGTTGGGAGGGGGACTCTGGAGAGGGCTGGGAACTCCAATCAGGGTCTTCTGGACATTGGCCCCTTCTGACCCCTCCAACAGGGTTTGGGGCACCTGGGGCCCCCAGTACCTCCCCCTGCCCCAGCTCAGGGGCCAGCTCAGATGACCTTTTCCTAGAGCTGGAGAGACAATGTTTAGAGGACAAGGGAGGGGAGAGCTCTGTGGACCCTGAATCTAGTGAGCAAACAGATCCCTACACCCTAGCCAGTGTAGAGGAAGAAGAAGAGGAGCAAGAGGAAGCCACTTATGCCTGTATATATTTTGTGGAAACTCTCCCTATGGATATAGATCAAAGCACAGAGACTGATTGCACTGAGGCCCGGTTGAAACACCCAAACACACTTTCACCTCCTGAACACATGGACCAGGCCCAACCACAGACTACTGAACACACTGACCTGGAGGAAGAACAACCCTGTTATGAGCTAGATCAGGTTCTCATTGAAGATGAACAATATGATATTGATGAAGAAAAGCAAAGTGCAATTGATTATGAAGATGAAGAGCAGAGTGGTCCCGAGACTACTGAGATGGACTCTGTTTGCAGACCTCTCCCTGTGTCAGACTCCAGCGGGGTCCACATGTCCCAGCCAGACAGAACCGCTTTGTCCGACACCACCCAGAACGACTGTGAACACGAGCCTCCTGCTGAGACCGAGTGGTACCTGGACAGCGGGGCGTCATCAGATCAAGAGGTCGAGGAAGTGAGCGAGGAATCAGGGTTGTGCCTCCAGATGGCCTCTGCACTTCCTCCCTCCCCCAGCCCACAGAACCCTTATGCCGAGGGGGAAGAGCAGGAGGAGGGGGAGCCAGCCTGGAATGCATGTGAGCAACCTGACCCGATTTGGGACAGTGAGGGGGCTAGGATGGACCAATCCCCTGGGTCGAACCACACAGATGGAGAAATGGGGGTTACTGCTGCAGAGGATGTTGATGTACAAACTTCCTCTCAAGAAGAGCTGTTCTCCTCAGAGATTAGTGACGTTGCCAAGGAGACGAGCTCTGACACTGAGCGGATGACACTTCCGTCGTCAGAGACGCGGGACCGCTCTGTCCCCGCAGATGAGGTTTCTTCTCTGGACATGTCTGGGCAAGACGCGGACCCGAGGTCCACAAGCACCCCCAAAGCGTTCTCTGACTCTCTCCCCCGTTCACACTCCCCTGCCCAGCAAATAGACACTGCCCTCCCTTCACCCTTACCACTGTCCCCCGTGAAGCACGAGCCAAGAGGGCCAGGCCTGGACAGCAAAGACTCTGATGCCTTTGTGGCCACAGACAGTTTTGTTTACCTGGCTGTGTCTGTGCCAGCCCTGTTCCCTCAGGACTGCCCCCTCTCCCTGCTGGAGTCCTCAACACCCCCCAGCCCCATCCCCAAACCCTTCCCTGAGCCAGACGACGGGGCCTTCCTTTGCCCCGACAGCTTTGTTTACTTGGCAGCCCCGGAGCGGCTTCCCCAGGTGTCCGACGGAGGTTCTGCTTGCGAGGACGCCCAGGAGCTGGACTATGGAGACTCATACTCTGAAGGTACCCAGTCAGGAGTGGACTTCGTCCTTGGGTCCATGACCGGGGACAGTGACTGGGATTCTGACGGCTCGGCCTTGGACCCCCCTTGTACCAACAGGGAGTGGGAGGAGCTGGAATCCGGGTTGCTACAGGGGCTTTTCAGGGAGGGCCAGTTGGAAGACCAGCGGCCCCCAGGGGCCACAACAGAGGCTGAAGGGTCAGACTGTGAGACCCCCTCAGGCCCAGAGACCACAGAGCATGGAGGAGCACCCTCACCCTGCCCCGACATAGAGACCCAGGCTGAGGTATAACTGTTTTCCAACTATCTTTAATTTAGTTGAATAACCAATGGTCAAGATCCAGTCAGACAGAAACTGACACGGCTGGTCAGTGTTTCAGCCACTGGGTCAGTCTCTCAGCTTGGTAGGATACATTTCAGGGTATAGTGGTGTCTGTAGTTACTTGGTACAGGGTCTCAAGTTCGCTGTCTAAACCCCTCTTCTCAGCACTGTCCTCTAAATTCACACTGATTGGTCTCAGCATGTTCCTCATATCTATAGTTCCTTGTATAAGACTACAGGTTGCAGTGTGATCACAGTGGCTCTCAATTCCTTTCAGTATTGCAAATGCATGAGGTTGATATATACACGGCTTGGAAAATGCTGTGGAAAAGGGTCTGGGGCAACAAATAGCTTGTGCTACTGTAGTTGGACTGTAAATGATTTCAATATGATGCACATGGGGGTCTATCCATTTAATGGAAAGTACCTTCAGGTTGTCTGTGTGTATATGATTGTGTATGAGGGAGCATGTTTGAGGAATGCACTTCAGACGGACCGGCGCGTTAGAGAACGGCATGTGCTTGTATTTTGATCTATAGTGCACTATTTAAGAGTTGCGGATATAAACAGATATACTGTTTGCTTTGACTGTAAATAGCAGCCAGACTAAACCGTTTCAAATGTCTACATTTTACAGTATGGTGCTTACATACCTCACATGTTTGTGTACGTTCACATAGATGACAGGCTTCGAAAGTAAGCACTTCCATCTGTATCGTATAACTTGTGTACGAGTTCAGTATTTGAAGGACCGGTACTTGTGTACGCAGTGAGACTTCTGAATTCTTTGACGTTTCCAGACGTTGGTTTTTGATTACTTTATTAGATGTAATCAACAACTGTTTCTAAAAGAATTTAGAATTTATATTTCAACACCATGTGGTTCCATTGAGCAAGTCAAAGTCTGAATTAGGAAGTTAAGCACACAGTCTGCACCCTTTCACGAATGTTCTGTTGTGCCAGTAGTCTCTCCCTCTGATGTGTGACTTGCGTTCCTCTGGGTCTGCATACCCTCAGTGTACTCCCGTGTGCGTGGTTCCGTACGTGTGAGTAAATTAGGGTAGTATTCGGCCAGTGTTTGTTTGACTTTACTTACTCCCTCTCTTACGTCTTGCTTTCGTCTTTCAACGTCCCCACCACCACTTACTTCCATTCTGGTCTCTTTGTGCTGTTTATCTGTGTGTGTTTACAGTGCATTTGGATTCAGACCCCTTCACTTTTCCACATTTTGTTACGTTACGGCCTTATTCTAAAATGTATTTAAAAAATGTTTTCTCACCAATCTACACACAATACCCCATAATTATTTTTATTTCACCTTTATTTAACCAGGTAGGCCAGGTGAAATTTCTCATTTAGAACTGCGACCTGGCCAAGATAAAGCAAAGCAGTGCAACACAAATAACAACACAGAGTTACACATGGAATAAACAAGCGTACAGTCAATAACACAATAGAAAAGTCTATATACAGTGTGTGCAAATGAAGTAAGATTAGGGAGGTAAGGCAATAAATAGGCCGTAGTGGCAAAATAATTACAATTGAGCAATTAAACACTGGAGTGATAGATGTGCAGAACATGCATGTGCAAGTAGAGATACAAAGGGTGCAAAGGAGAGAAAAAAACAATATGGGGATGAGGTAGTTGGGTGCGCTATTTACAGATGGGCTATGTACAGGTGCAATGATCTGACAGCTGATGCTTAAAGTTAGTGAGGGAGATATGAGTCTCCAGCTTCAGTGACTTTGACAGTTTGTTCCAGTCATTAGTAGCAGAGAATTGGAAGGAAAGGCGGTCCCACAGTGCATGTCAGAGCAAAAACCAAACCTTGAGGTCGAAGGAATTGTCTGTAGAGCTCCGAGACAGGATTGTGTCGAGGCACAGATCTGGGGAAGGGTACCAAAACATTTCTGCAGCATTGAAGGTCCCCAAGAACACAGTGACGTTTTGAACCCCCAAGACTCTTCCTAGTGCTGGCCGCCTGACCAAACTGAGCATTCGCCTTGGTCAGGGAGGTGACGTATAACCCAATGGTCACTCTGACAGAGCTGAAGAGTTCCTCTGTGGAGATGGCAGAACCTTCAAGAAGGACAACCATCTCTGCAGCACTCCATCAATCAGGCCTTTATGGTAGAGTGGCCAGATGGAAGATACTCCTCAGTAAAAGGCATATGACAGCCCGCTTGGAGTTTGCCAAAAGGCACCTAAAGGACTCTCAGACCATGAGAAACAGGATTCTCTGGTCTGATGAAACCAAGATTGAACTCTTTGGCCTGAATGCCAAGCGTCACGTCTGGAGGAAACCTGGCACCATCCCTACGGTGAAGCATGGTGGTGGCAGCATCATGCTGTGGGGATGTTTTTCAACGGCAGGGACTGGGAGACTAGTCAGGGTCAAGGGAAAGATGAACGGAGCAAAGTACAGAGAGATCCTTGTTGAAAACCTGCTCCAGAGCACTCAGGACCTCCAGACTGGGGCAACGGTTCACCTTCCAACAGGACAACAACACTACGCACACAGCCAAGACAACGCAGGAGTGGTTTTGGTACAAGTCTCTGAATGTCGTTGAGTTGCCCAGCCAGAGCCCGGACTTGAACCCGATTAAAACATCTCTGGAGAGACTTGAAAATAGCTGTGCAGCGACGCTCCCCATCCAACCTGACAGAGCTTGAGAGGATCTTCAACAAACTACTGAGTAAATTGTCTGAATACTTATGTATATGTGATATATATATATTTTTTTTAATTGCAAAAATATCTGAACTTGTTTTTGCTTTGTCATTATGGGGTAGTGTGTGTAGATTTGAGGGGGGGGGAACTATTTAATCCATTTTAGATAAAGGTTGTAACGTAACAAAATGAGTGAGGTGGTCTGAATACTTCTTGAATGCCCTGTATGTGTGTATGTCTTCCTGGGCCAGTGTGTTTGAAAGGCTATCGTGCCTAAATTGGGGCCTGCTCTGCCTCACATTGTCTCTGTCTAGGACGTGCTTGTCCCTGCCTGCCTGATATACTTCTGATGGGCTCTTGGGTCTTATTATTCAATCACTGGCTCTATCAGCTACACTGTTGGCCTGGTCCTGGCCGGCCGGCCCAGTCATCCTCATCTCATTTTGTCTGTGTGGTTTATGCATAGTCACGGTCTCTCTGCCCCCCCCCCCCCTAAATGCAATCAGATGCCCTGTCCTGTCAGCCTGGATTTGACTGGAGAGGATTAGAGTTAGTCTACTGTAGTACAAGGAGGTTTCTGAGGGGTAAATAAAATCACTGTCTGTTGGCAGGGTCGCAATCTCCCAACCATAAAAATCCCTGATGCCTCCCCCGCCCTCTACTCTTTCACCGCGTCTTTTCTTTCTCGCTCTCTTTCTCTCGCTCTCTACCCTTCCTCTCCTTCTCTCTCCCCTCACCCTTTTACCCTCTCTTTTTCTCCCCTCTTTTTCTCTCCCCTTTCTCGCTCTCCGCTTACCCTCGCTCTCTCCCTCTCTTTCGTTCTCCTCTCCACAGTCCGACAGCACTGTTCCAGAGATAAGGAAGTGAGAAGTACACAGTAGGGGTCTATGCAGGGAGAGTTGCTGTTGCCAGTAAAACACAAACACTGGACAAAAGTTGTCGGGGGGAATATAAATAGAAGATGAGGGTGTGCCAGGGTCTGAGCCGCTGAACTCTTGGCTATGGCCAGTCGCTCCCTCTTCAATGCCAAAGTCCACTTTGGATAGGAAACCAAATAAACAAGAGACCGTAGATTGTTTTAGCGGCAAGGTTGGTGATACATGGTTTGGAATGGAAATGGCGGCCATTTTGGTGCCAGAGAGAGCACTCTGTGAGGAAACAAAGAGCTGTATGGCTGAACACCTGGTATTACTCAAAGGCCCTGGTAAAGTGATAAGGAGGGCTAACTTGGCAGAGCCAGATAATCAGAAGGGCCTTGTTTTAATGGGAGGCATCGTTTCAAGGCATGGCTGTGTATCCTTGCACTCGGAGACAAAGACGGACAGCTGGATGGAGGCTTGGGATACTGAAAGGCTAGGAAGACAGGACAGACAAACATACAATTACTGGAAAGAAATCAAATATATACGTAACACAGAAACAGTCCTCTCTTCAATGTCAGAACAGATGGTTACATTGGAAGATGAACTGAAAAACAGCAGAGACTGATAGGGAAGAGAGACTGACCGACAGACAGACGGAAGAGATGCTTAAACACAGAGTACAAAGAGTGCAGGTGGGCTCAGATCCGGTAACGGGCATATTTGATATGATAATGATGCCATTGAAAGACAAGCAGACATCCAGGAAGCACCTGCAAAAGAAGAAAAAGGGAGGGAGAGAGAGGGGAAAGGAGACAGATGGAAAGGGAGGAGAAAGAGGGAGAGAGAGAGCAGAGCGGAGAGAGATTTTGGCCACAATGTCCGAGTTCAATGAGCTTGGTTCCTTTTCAAATGCAGTCTATCATCAAAAAGGGATATTCCTCTCCCACTTTGATGATTGATTGATTCAGCACTGCCTAGTCTGACCATCGTAACCTACTGCAATATTCTCATTTCAAGGTCCAGGCGAAAATATATCCTCCCTCCCTCTCTCCTCCGAGTTCTGCTGAAAAGGAATCCAGGGAATGGGGACAGGGAGAGAGCGAGAGGGAGGCTAGGGGCAGTCTGTGACATAGAGGAAAGGGCCGCTAGCCTTGTTCTCATTGATTTGGATGGAACGATATTGTAGTTATCTCAGAAGACTGGTCACATATGTCCCACTCTTTATTTATGTACGTCAATAATCCCACTGCGACTGTCTCGGTAGCGTTTGGACACGCTGGCTAAATACAGTAAAGTTATGTATGGCATTCATTTGGTTTGTACTACAGTTCGCACCACAGTTCAAGCACGCTATTAAGGTTTTTAGTGTGGGTGTGTGTGTGCATGCGAGATTGGCAGTGACGTTAGTTCCAGTCTGTAGATGAATTGATGGTATTGTTTTATATTAGCCGGCGGTTGCCCATTTGTCATGATTAAGATGGTGATTGTTCCTGAGTGTTGCTCTGGACA
Organism: Salvelinus sp. IW2-2015; assembly: GCF_002910315.2. Classification (NCBI taxonomy): domain Eukaryota; kingdom Metazoa; phylum Chordata; class Actinopteri; order Salmoniformes; family Salmonidae; genus Salvelinus; species Salvelinus sp. IW2-2015. The sequence continues at coordinate 330,245 of NW_019942677.1, forward strand.
GCAGCCGTGAGGACTGCTGTTGCCTGTCTCCTGTACTGCAATAGCTGGTTAGCGCCATGCACGCACACACATGGAAACACAAACTTGGAGCACACACACACACAAACACGTACCCAAGTTAACACACACACACACTCAGTCACACACTGTTTAAAATGGTAGTTATACACGCCGGGGTTTAGTGAGTCCTTGTGGTTTTTGGTGTTTGTGGAGAGAGATGAAGGACGGATAGAGACCGTGAGATGTCACACAAGTCGTAGAAAGAGATTTGTATTGTTTTCTACTTTTGAGCCAAGCGGTCAACTTGTGGAACTGGCTTGAGCCAGACTCATTTTAGAAGAAATAATTTCTCCGTCTAAACTGAACTGGGGTTGAAGGAGAGAGCCAGTGTTTGGTTGGTGGTTTGGCCAAGAGGAGAGAAAGGAGGATGTTGGGGTGGAGAGGAGGGGAGGTGGGGTGGAGGGGAAAAGTGAGGATATGAGTTAGTGACAGAAGTGAGGGAAATGTGAAGGTGGGGGAAAGAGAGAGCGGTGGAATAAGTGAGAGTGGCTTACCTGTGTGTGACTCGTTGAGCCACTGCCATAGTTCAGAGAGTTGGGAGGAATGAGAAACATCTCAGATATTTTCCATAGCTCTGGTTTTAGTGGAGTCAACCGCTTTGAGCTGGCTAGAGAGAGAGGGGACGGAGGGAGAGAGGGGAGGGAAGGATGAGAATAGGAGTCTGGACATGCACAAAACACACATTCATTCAGTCCAAACACAGAGACACAGACATCACGCACACAGCATCACGCACACAGACATCACCGACACAGAACATCACGCACACAGACATCACGCACACAGACATCACGCACAACAGACATCACGCACACAGACATCACGCACACAGACATCACGCACACAGACATCACCGCACAACAGACATCACGCACACAGACATCACGACACAGACATCAGCACACAGACATCACGCAAACACACATTACACAGACCACAAATTACACAGACATCTCCACACCCTACACAGACACAATTACACATGCACACACTACACAGGCGCACACTACACAGGCGCACACACTACACAGACAGACATCAGACAGAGACCCAAGCAGACACCAGACAGACGGACACCAAACAGACGGACACCACGACACACACGAGACGACAGGGACACCGCGACACACACAGACAGACAGACACCGCGACCACACACAGACAGACAGAACACCGCGACACACACAGACAGACAGACACCGCGACACACACAGACAGACAGACACCGCGACACCCACACAGACAGACAGACACCGCGACACACACAGACAGACAGACACCGCGAACACACACCAGACAGACAGACACCGCGACACACACAGACAGACAGACACCGCGACACACACAGACAGACAACACCGCGACACACACAGACAGACAGGACACCGCGGACACACACAGACAGGACAGACACCGCGACACACACAGACAGACAGACACCGCGACACACACAGACAGACAGACACCGCGACACACACAGACAGGACAGGACCACCGCGACACACACAGACAGACAGACACCGCGACACACAACGAACAGACACCCGACACACACAGACAGACCAGACACCGCGACACACACAGACAGACAGACACCGCGACACACACAGACACAGACACCGCGACACAACAGACAGACAGGACACCGGCGACACACACAGGACAGACAGGACACCGCGACACACACAGACAGACAGACACCGCGACACACACAGACAGACAGACACCGCGACACACACAGACAGACAGACAGACAGACAGACACGTTAGACAGACAGACAGACAGACAGACACGTTAGACAGACAGACAGACACGTTAGACAGACAGACAGACACGTTAGAAAGACACGTTAGACAGTCCAGGATATGGATAGGGTGGAGTGGGTCATGGCTGAGGCTCATTGTTGTCGAGGCAGTCAGGCTTCCTGTTGGAAGCAGGGAGGAGGCACATCACCACAACACAGCTGTGACACGCACACACACAATCCAAGACACATATTGTTCTATTTTAGCATCCCTGTTCTCTTTCAAACTCCTACACGTCATCTCCTGGTGTGGAAAAGCAGCACTTTCACACAATATTTACTCCATATGAGCAGAATCCAATAAAACACTTTAATTAGAGACAGACCTCCACACAACCGCTTCCAGGTAATTATACGGTGTAGAAAAACAATGACTTACACACTCTTATTCATTTACCATAGAAATCACCCTCCCCATTGTTCATTCTCACAAACACAACCCAACTGTTTTGTACTACTTTGCCAGCAAACAATAGTTTGAGGCACTTACGAGAAATCCTTTGTCTTAGTATTCTACTCTCTCATTTTAATTGAATTCAAATCAAATGAAAGTGGCCTCCCGAGTGGTGCAACGGTCTAAGGCACAGCACAGCATCGCAGTGCTAGCTCCGTCCCTACAGATCCTGGTTCGATCCCAGGCTGTTTCGCAGCCGGCCGCGACCGGGAGACACATGAGGCGGATCACAATTGGCCCAGCGTCGTCCGGGTTAGGGGAGGGTTTGGCCGGCCGGGTTGTCCTTGTCCCATCGCGCTCTAGCGACTCCTGTGGCGGGCCGGGGGCATGCACGCTGACACGGTCGCCAGGTGTAAGGTGTTTCCTCCGACACATTGGTGCGGCTGGCTTCTGGGTTAAGCGGGCCTTATGTCAAGAAGCAGTGCGGCTAGGTTGGGTTGTGTTTCGGAGGACGCGTGGCTCTCGACCTTCACCTCTCCCGAGTCTGTACGGGATTTGCAGCAATGGGGCAAGCCTGTAACTACCAATTGGATACCACAAAATTTGGGAGAGAAAGGGGTAAAATAATAGTTTATTGGTTGCATACACAGATTTGCACATGTTATCGCAGGTGCGGTGAAATGCTTGTGTTTCTAGCAGTGCAGTAATACCTAGCAATAAAATAAACAAAACAATCCACAAATAATCCACCCAGAATAAGAAATATCAGAATGAGCAATGTCAAAAGACCAGCATATAAATATGTACTCAGACCCCTTGACTTTTTCCACATTTTGTTATGTTACAGCCTTGTTCTAAAATTGATTAAAACATTATTAAAGTAACCAGTGTTCAATGACTGCTGCCCTATGTACAGAGAGTCTCAAAGGTGCAGGGTAGAGTACCGGGTGATAGCCGGCTAGTAACAGTGGCTAAGGTTCAGGTCAGGGTACTGGGTGGAGGCCGGCTAGTGGTGACTACCAGTATGATGACCTGGAGATAGAAGCTGTTTATCAGTCTCTCGGGTCCTAGCTTTGATGCACCTGTACTGTATCCGCCTTCTATATGGTAACGGGGTGAACAGGCCGTGGCTCGGGTGGCTGAGCATTTCACTACAACCGCAATAACATCTGCTAAATATGTGTACGTGACCCACACGATTTGATTTGAGGTCCTTCTTGGCATTCCTGTGACACCGGGTGCTGTAAATGTCCTGGCAGGCAGGGTGCTCCAGGAGCTGTGTTGGGCTGACCGCACTACCCTCTGGAGAGCCTTGTGGTTGAGGATGGCGCAACAGCCCAGCAGGATCCTCTCAATGGTGCATCTGTACAAATTCGTGAGGGTCTTCGGGGCCAAGTCGCATTTCTTCAGCCTCCTGAGGTTGAAGAGGTGCTGATTTGCCTTCGCCATGCTTGTCTGTGTGAAGGAACCGTATCACGTTGTCAGTGATGTGCACCGCAGAGGAACTTTAAGCTTTTGACCCTCTCCACTGCGTCCCTGTCAATGTGCATGAAGCCGTGCTTCCTCTGCTGTCTCCTGCAGTCTACGATCAGCTCCTTCCTTTTGTTGACGTAGAGGGAGAGGTTATTTTCCTGGCACCACTCCGCCAGGTGTCTCACCTCCTTCCTGTAGGCTGTCTCATTGTTGGTAATCAGGCCTACCAATGTTGTGTTGTCAGCAAACTTGATGATTTGAGTTTGAGATGTGTCATGGGTGAACAGGGAGTATAGGAGGGGGATGAGCACGCACCCCTGTGGGGGCCCCGTGTTGATCAGCGTGGCAGAGTTCCGTCAGGAAGTCCAGGACCCAGTTGCACAGGGAGGGGTCCAGCCCCAGCCCCTGAGCTTAGTGATGAGATTGAAGGGCACTATGGTGTTGAAGGCTGAGCTGTAGTCGATAAACAGCATTCTTACATAGGTATTCCTCTTGTCCAGGTGGGATAGGGCAGTGAGCAGTGAAATGGCGATTGCGTCACCCGTGGATCTGTTGGGACGATATGGGAATTGTAGTGGGTCTAGGGTGTCGGGTAAGGTGGAGGTGAAATGGTCCTTAACTAGCCTCTCAAAGCACTTCATGATGACAGAAGCGAGGGCTACGAGGCAGTAGTCATTTAGTTCAGTTTGCCTTCGCTTTCTTGGGTACAGGAACAATGGTGGACATCTTGACGCAAGTGGGGACAGCAGACTGGGATATGGAGAGATTGAATATGTCCATAAACACTCCAGCCAGCTGCTCTGAGGACGCTGCTTGAGATGCCGTCTGGGCCGGCAGCTCTGCAAGGGTTAAAACGCTTAAAATGACTTACTCACGTCGCCAACGGAGAACGAGAGCGCACAGTCCTCGTGAGCGTCGGGGCCTGCGTCGGGCGGATCGATGTCAACAGCTCTACTCGTCCTTCTGTCTTCCAGTCATTCTTCCCACTGTTCTCAGAGCAACTCTCTTTGTCCCGGCCCCTGGGCTTTGCCATTTCTGGTTTGTGTGTGTGTTTTCCAGTTCTGGGCTGTAGGCTATGTGTGTGGCCACCGGGGTTTGGCATCTCCACCATTTGGCAACCACCATGGCTAATTTTGAGTTCCTGTAATCTCTATGGGAAAGCAGCCATTTTGAATTTAAGCCCTGTATTTGATTTCAGGCTTTGACTCAGTGGACTTTGGGCTGGTTTTCTTTAGTTGGACACCCATTGTCATCATACCGTGTCTCCAGCTCCAGATGAGTAATGTGGCCAGACAGGTGATGGGTGTGTTCAACTCCCTCTTTTCTAGCCACCTTTACTTTCTAGCTCTCTAATCCTTATAATCCCTTTCTCCTCCCTCCCTATTTTTCTTCGCTCACCCTCTTTCTCCCGCTCCCTTTCTCTTTGTTTCTCTGTTTCTCTCCATATCTCTCTTCTCTACCTCCTCCCTTTATCTCTGTATCTCGCTCCACCCCCTCCCTCGCTCTCCCCCTCCCTCCCTCTCCCCCTTCTCTCCCTCTTTTCTCTCTGGCTCAGGCGGTGGAGAGGGAGCAGGTGGACAGCATTCAACCCAAGCTGCAGCGCGTGAACGCGGTGGGCCAGGGCCTGATCCAGAGTGCAGCCAAACACACAGACACCCAGGCTCTGGAGCACGACCTAGAGACCACCAACCTCAGATGGAACTCCCTCAACAAGAGGGTATGTCTGCCTATCTGTCTGTCTGGAATGGGATGTCTGTGCTGATGTTTGTGTGTGTGCATGCGCTTGTCTGACTGACCTATGCATATTTATGTTGCGTTAGTTTGGCGTGTGCAACTGTAAGGATGAGTTTCTATGGAATCAGGTTTCTGCCTTTGCATGTATTCCTGTCCATGTACTCACTGAATTGTTCCTTGACCAGGTTGCAGAGCGCATTGCCCAGTTGCAGGAAGCCCTGTTGCATTGTGGGAAGTTCCAGGATGCCCTGGAGCCCCTTCTGAGCTGGCTGAGTGACACAGAGGAGCTGGTAGCCAATCAGAAGCCTCCGTCGGCCGAATACAGAGTGGTCAAGGCCCAGATCCAGGAACAGAAGGTGAAGGGGGGGGAAAGGGATGAGTGGGGAAAGGGATGATGGATGGAGTTGAGGGATGAGTATCGAGGTGGAGAGAGCGATGGAGTGAGGAACATATATTTTATTTTAATATAAAGTATTTTCCCTCTATCATATACACAGTCATTATGACGGAGAATTTACTGGCCATTTAGAGACTTGGTTCCCTTATTTGGGTAAAATAAGCTTAATAACTACTTTTATTCATATATTAGCACTTTTATTTATTCATCGATAATAATAGAATTGGCTATTAGTGTTATTCAGTTGTCCTTATTTTCACATAGAAACATTTAACACATGAAAGGGGGAAACACTCACACACCTAATTATCTGGGTCTTTTGGCAGAGGAAAAGCCCAATTTGACAGTCTGCCAGTCTGGTTGGCATACAACACACCAATTCACAGAGATGACGGATTACAATGGTTTTTCAGAGGAACCGAGAGGCAGAAAAAAACACAATGCCTGCTCTCCCTGTTTCTGACACACTTCCCGTGTTTGTGTGTCGAGGAGCACGGCGGATTCAGCCACTCCACTCAGTCATACGTGTTTACATCCGCCACTGAAAGTAGAGCCTCGGTGTGAGGGTCAGTGGAGAGGAAACTGGAGATGAGTGTCGTTTACCGGGGGCCCGTTCAACATCGCTGAACAGTTATGAATGGGTTCAGAAAGGGAAGTACTGCCAAATTGAGCTACTACTCATAGTGAACGTCCTCAAAACAGGAGTGGCTTGGTATTTGAGATACTGTATTGTTGAGGAACACTGCGAAACATTGCGGTATTGAATGTGAAGAATGTTCTAGCTTATCTTACCAACTGCTTAACGCAGAAATCCTAGAAGCAGCGACTCTTCTGGCCTTGAATATACCCCCTGACCCTAGCATACATGCAGGACAAACATTATGAGAGTTGGTATCATTTGTGGTGTTGAACGGACCTTCGATCGATCTCATTTTCCAGCTGTTACAAAGACTGCTGGACGACCGCAGAGCCACTTTTCAGATGATCCAGGGAGAGGGGGAGAGGATCGCAGCCACGGCCGAGACACAGGACAGAGACAAGATCCAGAAGCAGCTGGAGAGTCTGGGGGAGAGGTGGGGCGAGCTGCTGGAGAAAGCCAGGGCAAGGTAACGTAGCTTATTGCATGGAAGCGCCACACATAGGAAGTGATAGAACCTGTCCTCCTTCATCATGTACATGCACCACAGTCAGAGGATACATACACACTCAACACCACATTTGAAGACTCTTACACATGCGCGGGGTGTACACACGCGTGGACACAAACACACGCTAGCCTACCTATGCGTCACCGCTACTTCCGTACACAACCCACACATTCCTGACTATCACATCGGACTGCTTATTTGGATCCCCGACGAGACATTGATATACGAAGGCGACCCAAGCACACTCTCCCTCCTCCTCTCCCCCGCCGCAGGCAGTGCCAGTTGGAGGAGCTGCAGACGCTGGCACTCCAGTTCCACGAGGCGGTGGAGCCTCTAGGAGAGTGGCTGAGCGCCACCGAGAGACGCCTGAGCACCGCCGAGCCCATGGGAACCCAGACTTCCAAGATCACCCAGCAGATTACGAAACACAAGGTAACGTGGATGACGGCAACGTGGATGATGGCGTTGCAAGGTAACGTGGCCCTCGCCATACATGGGTTGTGTTTAAGTCCCTGGAATGAAACTGGGGAGAGAAGAGGATGGTTACCGGACTGACCAACTGGTTACTGTCCAATGAGCGAGAGAAAGGGAACCCCAAGCTCAACCATTTTCCCCTCATCGTTTTTGATATGATTTCAATATATTTCTTTGAACCTTTTTTTTGTTCATGATTTTTTCGTTCTTGTAAGTTATCATGCATATTTAGCAGTCATGGCCATTCCTTATGATTCATGGCCGATTCCTTATGATTCATGGCCGATTCCTTATGATTCATTGCCATTCCTTATGATTTATGGCCAATTCCTTATGATTTATGGCCAATTCCTTATGATTTCTCATCTGCATGCTCTCATTTTCTTTTATTTGTTGTTTTTCTTTGTTCGTCCCTGCTCTCTCCTTCACCCCCCCCCCCCCCCCCTTCATCACCCTCTCCTTCCACACACACCACCCCAGGGCGTCCAAGAGCCGTTCTCCTCTAGAGGAGTCAGAGGTCGACCGCCTCCAGGCCCTCGGGCAATCCTGGCGCCCTCAGCTGCGCGGCCGGACCCGCGATTGGTGGGGAGCGCGTGGGGGCGGTGCGGCTAGTCCACTCGCAGAGCTCATGTGATTGTGCCAAACGCAGGGCCGTTCATGCTGGAGCAGCGGCCTGGCCAATGCCCAGCTGTTTGGGGAGGATGTAGGTGGGAGGTGCTCAACTGGCTGGCTGAGGTGGGCCAGCGGCTGGGACAGGTGTCGGTGCAGAGCTACCAGCCGGGGTCCTCACCCAGCAGGCACAAGCACACACGGTACGATACTGTGGTTTTGAGAGGGGAGTCGCTATTCATTAACACACAGTGGTATGCCTACCGGCAGGGAGTATTGTATTGGCTAGTAGTTCTAGGACCATTGAGTAAGGACTATGAATGATCTCTATAGGATGTTCATTCTATTTTCTTCTCCCCTTCCCCCATCAGTCTCTGAATGAAGAGATATGAGCCAGGAAGAAGCAGGTTTGACCAGCCATACAAGAACGGACAGGCCCTGCTCAAGCAAACCACAGGTACGGTACAACTCGACTTCTGGATACTACGATTCTCCCTTCCCTGATTCTGGACCAGCTCTCCAGTAGTCGCTTCTAACCATCTCATTCACCAGCCAAACAGCCGGAACTGTTCTTGGAGACCTGTCGTATAAAAGGCAATACCAGGGAGCCTGTATTCCACTGACTCTTGTCTTGTTTTACCCCTGTAGGAGTGAGGAGTTCTGCTGATCAGGAGACAGCTGGACGGTTATCAAGTTCGCTATGCATGAGATGACGGGCTGGGAGCAGCCAAAAGCCCTCCGCACACTGGAGCAGGCCCTGCCAGCTTAGCACGCGATTCGCCCAGCCGGCCCACGAGCACTCAACCATTGGCTGGACAGTGGAGGCGGGAGCTCAACTCATGGAGCCCGACGCCACGCCCGACCATAATCAGGACAGAACAGAAGGTTTTCTTAACAGTTTATGTACACATATATTTTATGAATATATACATATTAATTTAAATAGATTTACAGTCTGCGATATTTCCAGTGTTCATGGGTCAATTTTCATGAATGACAAACCATTGTTTCTTAAATAATTCCTTGTTTCCTTAGCCCAACTGTAGCTTAAGTAGGGACTTATATCTTGAGTTTGAGATGCTCAAATCTGTTGTGTGTCTCCCAGGAGCTGAAGTGTGTGTCAGCGGAGAAACACGTCTGGTTTTGACACGGTCAACGAGGTGGGCCATTTTTGCCTCTTAGAACCTTGGTGCCTGGCGTGCCCGCGAGGGTCTGAACGCCGGTGGGCGGACGCCAACCAGCGCTAACCGAAACTGCGGAACGAGCCCATCACCAGCGGTAAAGCTGGTACAGGCTTGCCATCCAGAGGTCACAACAGTACTGCAACGTTGACAAAATCAAATGAAAAGTGGTACACCCTTAGTACTTCACTGGTGCACTGGCTGCCTTGAAGTGCATTCAGGGTTCATTATTTACAGTGCATGGTGGTGTTGATAGGTTTAAGGTAGGGCTAATTGTTAGAAGTTCATGATTTGAGTTCGTTTTTATTTTCCATGTCTTTGTTCTCTGGGTCAATGGTGTGTAGAAGTCATTCATGAGGTTTCTTCGCTCGTTGCCAACAAGGAGGATGATGCGAAGTTGTGTGGCATTCCCTCTGGTACTTCTCTTTGGCGTGTGGAGGGCTGTGTGTAATCCTAACCAGCTGACGCTTTACTGTGAATGTAAATACCCGCGCATTCTCTCAGTTCAGTATGGAGGCTGGTGTGCCGGTGCTAACTTGTGTGTATCTCTCATGTGCCTCAGTATGAGAGGCGGTTGACGCGGAGCTGACTGGGCTGGAGACGGAGAGGAAGCTATCCTCCCTGGGTCTCTGAGTCTGGAGACCTGACGTCACCGTGAGCCCAGCTACAGGTCCAGAGGCCTTTTCAATTATCGACATCATCCGACACAAAGACACCGTGGAACCAGACTACTCCACAGACCAGGGACGACATTCCTGGAGGACCTGCAGCGACCAGCAGAGAGACGCTCTGGTGGTGAGGAGAGACGGATGAAGGGGGAGGGGAGAGTGAAAGAGGACAGAGAAATGCAGGGAGTGAGAGAAGGGTGAAAGGCTTCCAAACAGCCCAAGAGGACTTTTGTAACATGTAAACAATGGCCAATTCAAGAAAAGTTAGTTCACAGGAAAATCAAACGACATGATAGACGTTTTATTCTAATTTAGTTATTAAAAACAAGGAGGGAAATATTGTGTTTTGGGCTCAATATATAAATAGGCAAATACTCTTGTATTTTGTTCTTGAAGTAAAACGGAACAACTATTCCAGTCATTTTTGCCTAGTTACCCAAATGTAAACCATTCTAACGCCTTGTCCTCCCCTCTCTCTTCTCAGGAGAAGACTGACTCACTGTCTGCCCGCTACGAGGCGGTGAGCCAGCAGCACCAGGAGCGTTTCTCAGCCCTGGAGCAGGCCCAAGTCCTGGTGGCCCGTTTCTGGGAGACCCAGGAGGACCTGGAGCCCTGGCTGGGGGAGACGGAGACGCTTATCGCCCAGCTGCCCCCACCCGCCATCGACACTGAGGCCCTGCGTCTACAACAGGAACAGATGAGGGTAAGGAGAGAGTGATGGGAGGAGGCAGACGGGGGGAGGAGAGGGAGTAATAGGATGGGAGTAGGCTCTAAGTACTGTATTTGAACTTATGTCCTCGTGAAAAGATGTATCATGTCGAATGAGTTCCTCGCACTTCTACTTTTTATAATTTACCTTTTTCATTTCTCCCTCTCTTTCTCTGTCTGTGTGGTACTCGAACTCTACCATTCTTTCTATCACACTATCCAACTCCCTCCTTCCTTATTCTCCACTCTTTCTGCCTCTCCTTTCTCCCTCCATCCCTCCCTCCTCCAGCTCCTGAGGGAGTCCATAGCGGAGCACAAGCCCCACATCGACAAGCTGCTGAAGATCGGCCCCCAGCTGGCCGCTCTGAGCCACCAGGAGGGGGCCACGGTGAGGCAGCGCTACAGCGACGCCGAGAAACGCTACGTGGCCATCAAGGAGGTCGTCAAGGGTCGCGCCACCACCCTGGATGAGGCTGTGTCTCAGTCTGCGCAGGTATGGTTACGTGAAGTGAATTTGAAATCGGTTTGTGGCTCGAAAGGGTGTCAGGTGTCGAAGCTTGTGTCTGCCGATTTGCTGCCCCAATACAACCGAACTACGGCATCCATATGAGGAAATCAAATGACTTCTTTATATGGATGCCGTAAGCCGTGTTGTGTCCATATTTGGAAGTCTTCAGATTTCCTAATCTGGATGCCATACTTAACAAGCTAGCTGCTAATGGCATGATGCGGTCATTGTGCACTTCCACTCCTCTTCCACTAGAGGGTGGTGTGGTATTAGGCATTGGGTGTAGTGTAGTGGTATTTCTGGGATCAATGCTCAAACTAGGATGGTGTACTGGACTCCTTACTTGGAACTGTGTTTTGGCACTTTTTGCTGATTTCCATAAAAGGAATGGAAGAGAACTTATTCTTGTAGCAGTGGTAGTAGTAGTAGTAGTTATTTGCTAAACTACACAGCTTCTTGCTACACGTTGTAGTAAAAAAAAAATTGTTACATACGACTCGCTTTTTCTATTTCCATAAATAACATTCACATTTTATTTCAATGGTTCTCTTGTCAAATGCTCTCTCATAACACCTAATTTCATAAATCATGAGCCACCATTGATTATCGCTGAGGGCGAAGCTGATTGTTGCTGCTGTTGATATCGCTTGGCCCAGAGTGTGTGCATGTCATTGATCTAACACAATGTATTGTTTCTCCACCTCCCATCCCTTCCCTAATGGACCAAATCATCCACTCCTCTTCTCTATGCATCCCTCTCTCTTCATCCCTCCTAAACGACCAACCTCCATACCTCTCTCTTCTTCCCTTGTGCCTTACATTTCCCCCTCTCCTTGCACTCCCCCTTTCTTCCTTCCATCCCTCCCTCCCTGGTTTGCTCCTTCCCTCCATCCCGCCTCTCACTCATTGTGGATGTGCTGTATGTGTTGACCCACCATTTCCTCCGTCCGTCGTCACTTCTCACGGCGATCACCCAGCTGGTAGAGGTAAGACCACCGACTAACCGACCACAACGTGACTTAGTAACCATAGTACTGACGCCGATGTATTGACACACCAAATGGCACAACTTGCAGAAATGTGTTTGTTAGTTATTAGAATTCCTTCCTGCGTGAACCTTGTGTCTAGGCTTAGACAACCTGCTATAACAACCCAAGTATACTTTGTCCAATGCCTCTCCTCTTTCCCAATTAGTGTGTTTTGATATGTTTGGCAATTGGCAACTCTAGGTATGCCCTCTTCTCTGTTCCCGGTCCATGTTACCCATTTTGACATTGCTCAAATGCAGTTATTTACCATAAACGTCCATATAAGCTTTATCAACCACTTAGTGAGGCTGTGGCAATAATGTGTGCTGACTGAAAGTTGGGCTAACTAAGTCAACTTTATTAATGTATAGTAAATACATCTATAGTACTCCCACATCTCAAGTATCCAAAATTACATGGTATTTTTTGGTAAGATCTCTGCATTTTCAAAATGTCACCGCTCCCCTCCGTATGCATATAAATGTATGTATAATAATAAGAAAAAATCCTTTGTCTCTGCATGGTCAATCCGAGGTCTGCAGTGGCCGTACACTATTTACTGCCATACAACCTCTGCAGAAGTCAGGGCATTCAAACTTCTTGAGCTTCGCAGAGAAGAGCAGAGCTGTTGTGAAGGAAGTTGTCAAGGAAGTGACTTTGTGTTTATTGAGGACCTCTCGCCCCCACCTACCGGCAACCAGTCATGTCAATGCGGAGCTAAACGGAGCCCTCTGTTGTTACAAAAACTGGGAGACGCACAGCATCGCCGTACGGAGCTCGATTTGGCCTCCGCGTGCCTCCGGAGGCTCCGCGATGGCATCACACCCTCCGTACAGAGCCTCCGGACAGCGTTGCCGGATCAAGCGTAAATCATTGATTAGCCGCACTACCCACCCCCTCTTCTTAAACCGTAACCCTCTCTCTTCTCCTCCCAGTTCCACGACAAGATGGACCCCCTGCTGGAGACCCTGGAAGGGGCCGTGCAGCGCCTCCGATCCCCTCCTCCCGTGGCAGCGGAGGCAGATAAGATCCGGGAGCAGCTGGCCGACCACAAGGCAACAGGGCTGGAGCTGGACAAACTGCTGCCATCCTTCTCGGCCCTGTGTGCCCGCGGCGAGGAGCTCATCAGTAGAGCAGCCCACGACGACCCTGCCGCTCAGGGTGGGTGCCTGAAATGCACAGAGAGAGACCTTACATGCACTGTGTACACACCAACATCACATACGTCACACACACTCATACGCAATGACTCATACACAAGAGACTGTTACTCATAAGAGCGGCAGGTACCTTGGACTTGAAGAGCATTGGGCCTGTAACCGAAAGGTTGCTGGTTCAAAACCCAAAGCCGATTAGGTGAAAATCTGTCGTTTTGCCCTTGAGCAAGGCACTTAACCCTAATTGCTCCTTTAAGTCGCTCTGGATAAGAGTGTCAGCTCAATGACTCTCAATATAAGGAGGGTGACTAGAACAATGCATGCACACATTGACACAATACTACAATAATCCCACTGACAAACCTGATTGGTCTCATCATAAAAAAATTAAATAAAAATGTAAACACAGACGCCCAGAAACACAAAGGCGCAGATTCACAAACGCGTGACCTTTTTGATGACTCCCAGCACAAATGGCGACTGCGCCATCCCCCCCGCCTCAAAGGCCTCCAGCTTTGACACGCCCCGCCCGCATCCATTTCTCAGTACATCACTTCTATGAATGAGTGCTCTGTGCAGTGGTAGTGGGAGTGTAGCCCACTGACTGGCTCTAAAAGACCACTTGTTGAGAGCTAGTCTCTAGATGGCCATGCTAGGAGGGAGAAAAGCAGCAATAACATCAGACATGATAAGCTATTTGTCGTAATGGGATGGTTCGGTTCAGGGCTACAATAATGAATAAGAACTCGTCTTCGTATAGTTCCTCCATCCATCTCCACATAGCTAATCGCATATCGTGACAACGCTGTCCGATTCATTCCCATCTCTCCCACTGCCCTCTTTCCCCCTCCCAGCCGTGCGTTCCCGTCTGCTGCGCCTGCGCTCCCTGTGGGATGAGATCCGGCAGAGGGCTGAGGAGCGGGAGGGGAAGCTGACGGACGTCTTGGACCTGGCTGGGAAGTTCTGGGCCGACATGGCGGCGCTACTGAGCACGCTCCGTGACTCGCAGGACATCGTCAAGGAGCTGGAGGACCCCGGGGTGGACCCTTCACTCATCAAACAGCAGATCGAGGCTGCAGAGGTACGTATGGAGAGGGGGATGGAGGGTTACAGAGAGAGAGGAGGAGGGGATAATGGTTATAGAAAGATGGGGAGGAGTGGAAGAAAAGGATACGGAGGAATAGAACATGTTTGTAGCAACAATATTGCATTCGCCAAGTATTCAGACCCCTCGACTTTTTCTACATTTTTGTTAACTTACAGCCTTATTCTAAAATGGATTAAATACACATTTTTCCTCATCAATCTACACACAATACTCCACAATGACAAAACGAAAACAGGTTTTTAGACATTTTTGCAAGTATTCAGACCCTTTGCTATGAGACTCGAAATGTAGCTGTTTCCATTGATCATCCTTGAGATGTTTCTACAACTTGATTGGAGTCCACCTGTGGTAAATTCAATTGATTGGGCATGGTTTGGAAAGGCACACACCTGTCTATATAAGGTCCCACAGTTGACAGTGTATGTCAGAGCACAAACCATGCCATGAGGTCGAAGGAATTGACCGTAGAGCTCCGAGACAGGATTGTGTCGAGGCACAGATCTGGGGAAGGCTACCAAAACATTTCTGCAGCACTGAAGGTCCGTAAGAACACAGTGGCCTCCATCATTCTTAAATGGAAGAGGTTTAGAACCACCAAGACTCTTCCTAGAGCTGGCCGCCCAGCCAAACTGAGCAATCGGAGAAAGGCCTTGGTCAGGGAGGTGACCAAGAAGGTATTTTGTGTAGATTGATGAGGGAAAAATTATTAAATCAGTTTTCGAATAAGGCTGTAATGTGACAAAATGTGGTGAAAGTAAAGGGGTCTGAATGCTTT
Organism: Salvelinus sp. IW2-2015; assembly: GCF_002910315.2. Taxonomy (NCBI): domain Eukaryota; kingdom Metazoa; phylum Chordata; class Actinopteri; order Salmoniformes; family Salmonidae; genus Salvelinus; species Salvelinus sp. IW2-2015. The sequence continues at coordinate 345,472 of NW_019942677.1, forward strand.
CCAAATGCACTGTACAAGCAAAGCATAGCAAAATATTCAGACGTTCAAACGTGGAGGAATAAAGGCTCTTGAGGTAGAAATATGGGAGAAAACAGCACCGAGAGAGGTGTTGTGAGGGTGTAAGAAAAAGAGAGTATATTAAGGAGTAGTGAAGATAAAGAGGAGAAATGTGAAGGAATGGTGCTAGCATGTTAGTAGCTATGTAACAGTCTATAGCTTCTGTTTGAAACATGCAAGGTATTTACTGTAGCAGTGGTGTAAAGTAACTAAGTAAAAATACTTTGAAGTACTATTTATGTATTTTTGGGGGGTATCTGCTTTATATTTTTGACATCTTTTACTCCACTACATTCCTAAAGAAAATATATACTTTTTACAATTAATACTTCTGCTATTCTCCCATACTGTACATTTCCCCTGACACCCAAAAGTACTCTTACGAATGCTTAGCAGGACAGGAAAATGGTCCAATAAACACACTTATCAAGAGAACACATGGTCATTCCTACTGCCTCTGATCTGGCGGAATCACTAAACACAAATGCTTAGTTTGTAAATTATGTCTGAGTGTTGGAATGTGCCCCTGGCTATCCGTAAATAAATACAAAATAATAATAATCATGCTGTCTGTGTTGCTTAATATAAGGAATTTGAAAGGATTTATAGAAATGACTTTAGGTACTTAAGTATATTGTTGTGTTGTCTTTTACTTTTGATACTTAAACCCTTACATCTGGTGGAGATTGGCTTATAAGGATAGGGCCAAATTGTATTGTTTCTATCAGAAGATTTATAAAAATCATATGCATGACCATGGTGGCAATTGAAAGGGACCACTTTGGGGATTATGGGGAAATGACCATACCCAAGGTGAGGACACAACAGTTCACCTGACACAAGACTGAATCCAAACATCACAGTAGATTATTTTACTGAACACTAGAACTTAACTGTACTGTTCGCAGGATTTGTCAAAGACGAAATCTGGAAACACTCTGGATACGTTCCGTAACATAATCACAATATTCATCTAAATGTTGGAGTAGGTTCACGATAAGAATATACAATTTACAAGGGTTTGAGTGAGAGGTCTAACTGGATGAGTTGTAATCTCAATGCACTTTTATGACTCAAGGAAAGAGCCTTCAACTAGCTGTGCCATTGAGGATCTGAAGCAAGCACACTTGTGTTTTTGTTTGGAACACACCCCTGCGTCCCCACCATCACGCAATTACTGTTTATGCCATCCAAAAACATTCAATACAAAATCACAATCTGGGTCAGGTGGGCATCATTTCAAAGCTTATTCTATTGCCAACATTGCTAGCTAAGTTAAAATATGATCTTACACTGTTAGGCTTTCAAAAGGCACGTCAGACAAACAGATTTTAATTGTGGTGTACATAGAGTGAGTGTTCCGCGGCTTATTGTCTTCATGATGTGAAAAACAGGCTCATTCTGTCCAGGACAACCCAAGCTGTAACCCACGTCATCATTGTAACTGTGCCTCAAACATAGCGATCATAAATATTGATACTGTAAATGAGTTTTCAAATATGGAAATGTGAAGGGCACGTTTGGACCCGTGAGTGTGCGGTTTGCTTGTGTTCATTTGGATCCCCGTTAGCTTTTGCGGAAGCGTCAGCTACTCTTCCTGGGGGACGTGAGTATGACATCGACGTGGCGTTTAATATCACGTCTCTTCTTCCAGAACGCATCCGCTTCTCTCCATTTACAGCCGTTCCCTCCAGCAACAACGAATGTGCAAAAGTAGCCCAATCGGAGGGAGGGATCGGGGGCGTCTTCTTCTCGTTTAGAACGGCTCAGTCAAAACGCGTACAGAGCTGTGAAGCGGAGAACGTCATGTATTGCATGTTACTGTGCAGCCACTGCATTTCAATTTAGGCGCTTATAAATGACCGTCTGTCTTTTTCAACCAGTGTACTGGCTGACAGGAGCTGTGAGTGGAAAGGGCTATGTATATTTAAAACCAAATACTTTGACTTTTACTCTAGTATTTTACTGAGTGACTTTCACTTTTGAATCATTTTCTATTTTTACTTTTACTCAAAGTATGACAAGTGGGTACTTATTCCACCGCTGTACTGTAGTTAGCTCAGAGGTAGGAAGGGGAGAGAATATGCAGAGGTAGTTACTGATGAGTGTAATGACTGTTGGGTTATCTGATCTGTCCAACTAATGACGTCTGTGTGTCTGTCTCTCTCATCAGGCCATCAAGGCCGAGACAGACGGGCTGAGGGAGGAGCTGGAGTTCGTACGAACCCTTGGGGCTGACCTCATCTTCGCCTGCGGAGAAACGGAGAAGCCTGAGGTCAAGAAGACCATCGACGAGGTGAGAGGAGTACAGGATAGCAACCAACTTTAAGAGCATAATCATTAATGGACTCGGTGCATGATATTTCCCGTCTACATTTTCTATTGGTCTTTTTATTATAATACAGTGTGTGTTTGATCTTTCCTCTCTTCTTCCTTCTCTCTCTCCGTTTCTCAGATGAATGTCGCCTGGGAAGGCCTGAACCGGACGTGGAGAGAGAGGATGGAGAGGTTGGAGGAGGCCATGACGGCTTCCGTGCAGTACCAGGATGCATTGCAGGTCAGTGTCCCAGAATGCACCGCTGTTTCAGCTCAGTACGTCAGATAATGAAATAATCTGGTATTTATTGCACTAGTGCTTTAGGAAAGTAGATGCTTGGTGGAAATGTATATCTGTCAGGAAGTAGAGGAAGTGTCAGGACCTCGATCGTCATTATAGTTTGTAGAAGTTAGATTGACTCTATGTGTGTGTGTGTGTGTGTTGCAGAGCATGTTTGACTACCTGGACAACGCAGTGATCAAGCTGTGTGACATGTCCACTGTGGGCACTGATTTGGGAACTGTCAAACAGCAGATCGAAGAGCTCAAGGTTTGAATCATAATCGATATTTGTCATGTAGCTTTGATATAGATGGTATACTTAATATATTCCAATATGTTTTTATCATCCTCCAAATATTTATAGTATTTATTGTTCTTAAAAAACGGTTTTTGACGACCAGATAACATTCTCGGTAAGTCAAACATACGCTCTTGGTAAAAAAAAAAAACATCACTTTAATGATAAGCAAACAGCTCGTGCAGGCCTAACTCCTCTCCTCCTGTGAGCAGCAGTACAAGGTGGAGGTGTACCAGCAGCAGATAGACATGGAGAAGCTGTGCCACCAGGGAGAGCTGCTGCTCAAGAAGGTCTCGGACCAGACCGACAGAGACATGATCCAGGAGCCCCTCACGGAGCTCCGACACCTCTGGGACAACCTGGGGGACAAGATCACTCACAGACAGGTACACAAACTATGCATTGGCTTGTTGCATCCAGTGGCTCCCTAACTATTGTACAGGAGGGGCGGTAGCTACAGTAGCTCTGCTGCCCTCTCGAAAAGAACGTCTTCAGACCTCCAGTCCTCTGGAACTCAAACTCACTGTCGGCTAATAGCGCTATATTATTATATTGTTTGTCAAAAACAAGTTTGTCAGTTACACACATAGAAATATGGATTCTCTTTCTATGGTTACACATGCACAATATATTCTACCATTACAAGTTGTCGCCATGATATTCAAATGAATTGACGCTTCAGATATGTACAATAGATTACAGATTGCAATGCGATTCAACGTTACATGATTAATGAAGAAGCGCTGTTTTCCCCGTTCTGTTTCCTACAGCATAAGTTGGAGGGTGCTCTCCTGGCGCTAGGTCAGTTCCAGCATGCCTTGTCTGAGCTGCAGTCCTGGCTGAGTCACACCCACGCCACCCTGGACACACAGAGACCCATCAACTCTGACCCCAAGGCCATCGAGATAGAACTGGCCAAGCACCACGTACGTCTACCCCTCTACAGCTTTCCTTTCCACACTCTTACCTAACACTCCTTTTCTTTCATTTCTGGACTCTTAACGGCCAGTTTCCGAGACCCATATTAAGCCAATCCTGGACTAAAAAGCACTTTCAATGGAGATTCTCCATCATGAAAATGGCCTTATTAGTCTACCTCGACCTCTCTCATCGCTCTTCAATCTCCCCTCCATATCAGTCTCACTTCTGTTATTTTCCCTTATAGATTATGCATGGCAGCCATTTTGTGCCCGAATGCTTGCGTCACATCAATTATTGCGTTGGAGAAGTGTAACCAACACACCCTCCCTCCATCTCTCCCTCCCTCGCTCTCTTTCAGGTGCTGAGGAACGACGTGCTGTCCCATCGGTCCACGGTGGAGACGGTGAACGCGGCGGGGGCTGAGCTGCTGGAGTCCAGTCCCGGGGACGAGGCCAACCACCTCCGCGGCCAGCTGGACCACCTCAACCGCGGCTGGGAGAACCTGCTACTCAAGACCCAGGACCGACAGAAACTACTGGAGGCCGCACTGCACCAGGTAGGAAGGATGCAGGAGGAGTGGGCTGGGAAGAGTTTTACAGTATGAGTACTGTTTAACTGAACTGAACGAAAAGAAAGAATGAAACCATTTCTATCCATTTTGTCTTACCCCTCCCTGTAATTATATTTATATATTACGGGTTTCCAACTTGTACAAATAAGATTATCAGGTCTCCCTAGAAAAATGTGTTCTTTCCCAGTTAAGGAACAGTTTAAATACTGTATTTAATCTTAATTAAGCTAAAACCACGGGGCAAATGAATGAACGACACAGTAGCACTGCCATTAACGCGCAACTAATGACTTCCTCTCTTGTTCCCGCTCTCCTCTTCCCCTCCTTGTCCCTCGTTCCCCAGGCGGAGGGTTTCCATGGTGAGCTAGAGGAGTTCCTGCAGTGGCTGAGGAGGACAGAGAGCCAGCTGTCTGCAGCCAAACCCACAGGTGGCCTGCCTGAGACGGCCCGGGAGCAGCTGCAGCAGCACCTGGTAATACTGGGGATACATTTTATGATACTGCAGCCTGCCAATTCATACACTAGATATGATGTGATGGAGAAAACACATGCTAATGGGGATACACGTTATGACACTGCACCCTGGCCATACATAGACTAGATATGATGTACAATACTCATTCACTGTACGATCTAATCTGTATATAAGTTGTTTTTAACCATGTGTAAAGGGTGTGTTAGACATGCATAATATATAACTATGTAACACCTGTTGTTATTGGGTGGATCCTCAAAGTATCAAATTCCTTTGGAAATATCTGTGTCTTTCTCTATAGGAGCTCCAAACCCAGTTGGCCCAGCGCGCTGAGCAGTACAACCGGCTGCTGGACGCGGGAGAGTCCATGTTGCTTTCCCGCGGGGGGGAGGAGGGTGGCCCCGGAGCTGGTACGACCCAGACCCAACAGAACTTGGCCCTGCTGCAGAACAAGTGGGCCAGCCTGAACACCAAGATGGACGACCGCAGGGTGAGCGAGGAACCTTCTGTTTAGATACATGAAGAGCTATGAGGAAGAGTTCCTTCTAATCCTGAGTTAAAAACCCTGAACAAGGCCAAAAGTCGAAACACCTTGGTTTTTACTTGTAGCAATAAAGCACCTTTTTATTTACTTCCATTTTTCTCCAACAGTTGCGGAATCTTCTCTCTAAGAGCTCCTTCAGAGAATGTCATTGTTGCGTAGCTTAGAGCTCATTTTTTGCTAATTTGAGAAACAAGCACCAAACGCAAAGTCGTGAATGTTTCATTTCTATATGTATATTTGAAGTGCAGCACTCGTGTATTTACTGGGTAGGTTTTAGACTCAAACTAATACAATATACATTTACATTTTCACAGCTCGACTATAAAAAACACTGTTTATGCATAGGAGCTGTATCTACAGTATATGTTACCATCAAACCTTTCACTGACTATTTTGCTCACCCCCCTAGGCGAAGCTGGACGAGGCGGTGTCGCTGGCCACAGGGTTCCAGTCCTCGCTCCAGGACACCATCAACTGGCTGACCCAGGCAGAGCAGACCCTCAACATGGCCCAGCCCCCCTCCCTCATCCTGGACACCGTCCTCTTTCAGATAGACGAACACAAGGTAGGCAGTTTAGGCACCGTGGAAGTATAGAGATCCCTATGTTATGCGTGATTGACCTTCATTTCTATGGTAGGTGGGGTTATATCGGTGAGTAGCTACCATGGAATGGAATAGAATGTTATATACTTGACCCTATTTTACATAAGTCAACTTACATTTGAATATATTTATCATATTCATCGGACATTTTGTAGACTTGATATATTTCCCTTCCTTTTTGTTGGTATGTGCTGATCTGCATCTGCATGTACAGCTGAAGTCATGTCACCCAGAACCAAATCAGAGAATCAATTTAATGTTAAGGCTGTCACGAGGGACTAATTGAACTGTAACACGCTCTCGGTCTTTCTCTGTTCCCCTCAGGTGTTTGTGAATGAGGTGAACACCCACAGGGAGCAGGTGCTGGCCTTGGAGAAGGCCGGCTCTCAGCTGCGTTTCGCCAGTGTAAAGCAGGATGTGGTTCTGATCAAGAACCTGCTGCTGAGTGTACAGGCCCGCTGGGACAAGCTGGTGCAGAGGTCCCTGGACCGTGGCAGACACCTCGACGAGGCCCGCAAGAGGGCCAAGCAGGTACCCTACTAGTACTGACCCCAGGGTTGTCCTTTTTACCGAATTCACCCTAACCAGCACCTGAATGGATGATATATGGCAGCCATTTTGTACTGGAATGCACACATCAGTTAGAGATGATCAACCAGTTCTCTTGACCTCCCTCTAGTTCCATGAGGCGTGGAGGAAACTGTCTGACTGGCTGGAGGAGGCTGAGAGCCGGCTAGACTCAGAGCTGGAGATCTCCAACGAACCAGACAAGATCAAAATACATCTGACCAAACACAAGGTGCAGTAGAGGTCTCACTTTAAAGCTCACTGCGTGGGTCTTGCATGGAAATAATCGGAATCTGAGTGATACTCACACACCACATATGATGAGGCTGCCTAATCTAGATCCTCTTACCTGTACGACATGGTATTCTTAACTAAATACCCCTCTCTCCTCCCGGCTCGAAGGAGTTTCAGAAGGCTCTGGGCTCGAAGCAGCCGGTGTATGACACCACAGTGAGGTCTGGTAAGGCCATGAGGGACAAGGCCATGCTGCCCGAAGACACCCAGAAACTAGACCACCTACTGGGGGAGGTCAGGGACAAGTGGGACACCGTTTGTGGGAAGAGTGTGGAGAGGTGAGGGGACAACTCCACGCCTAATGCTTTATTACAATGACTATTATGGGATGGTTCTCCAACTCCAGTCCTGCAGAGCAACTGATTGTGCAGGTTTCTGTTCCAGTCCAGCACTAAGTAACACACCCGATTCAGCTAATTCTGGGCCTGATTGAATCCCACGATTATCGATTGATTATTTGAAACGAGCGTGTTAAAGCTGGGCTGGAACAAAACCTTGCAAACCCATTAGCTCTCCAGGCCGCTGCCAAAATAGAAAACTGGATCATAAAAGCAAAGTTCATATAATGATAGCTACTTTTTCCTTCTCCATCTCTCATCCAGGCAACACAAGCTGGAGGAGGCCCTGCTGTTCTCAGGTCAGTTTGCTGAGGCCCTGCAGGCCCTGGTGGACTGGCTGTACCGTGTAGAACCCCAGTTGGCTGAAGACCTGCCAGTCCACGGAGACCTGGACTTGGTCTCCAACCTCATGGACTCACACAAGGTATTTATTTATGTAACAGCAAATGTTAGACTATCGGTTACCATTGGTTATGTAAAAAAAATAATAATAATACACAAAAAAGTCTATGCTTACATTGGCCCAGCGCCTCATTGCCCATTTTTAAATGTGAATTATTATTTATCGAACATGAGAAGAAAAAAAAATGTTTGACCCATTGGGGACTAATGTGCAGTAGTGTATATATTCATTCATATTTGACCCCCGTGCTCTATGTTTAGGTGAACACTATTTCCATGTTGTTTGATCACTGTTTGGTTTTGTCTCCTCAGGCCTTCCAGAAGGAGTTGGGGAAGAGGACCACTAGTGTCCACGCCCTGAAGCGCTCAGCCAGAGAACTGATGGAGACGGGCCGCGATGACACCGCCTGGGTCAAAGTTCAACTGCAAGAGCTCAGCAACCGCTGGGACACAGTCTGTGCCCTGTCCGTCACCAAGCAGACCCGTCTCCAGCAGGCCCTCAAACAGGTCAGTTGGGAAGAAGAAGCCAAGGGGTTGTGCCATTTCTGTTTTTATGTATTAATACAATACTTACAAGTTACAAGACTTAGAATTTTATGATAATTTAATGTAAAGATACAGATCATTTCAGTCCATCGTCTTTTCTTTCGTTAATGCTATCTGTGGAAGCGCAGTATAGCGTATAAAAGCTTAAACTGGGCTGCAAAAGTGCAATAAAACGGAACCTTTTTCTCTATCCTTCTAATGATCCCTCCCTCTGTCATCTCTCTCAGGCGGAGGAGTTCCGCACGGCGGTGCAGCTGTTGCTGGAGTGGCTGTCGGAGGCGGAGCAGACGCTGCGTTTCCGTGGCGTGCTGCCCGAGGAGGCGGAGACTCTGCAGACGCTGCTCCACACCCACCGGAACTTCATGGCCACGGTGGAAGAGAAGAGGACAGACGTGAACCGGGCAGCGGGCCAGGGCGAGGCCATCCTCACCGCGTGCCAGGCCGACTGCATCACCACCATCAAACACTGGATTACCATTATCCGCGCCCGCTTCGAAGAGGTAGGTTGGCTGGAGAGGGTAACGGGAGAGGCATGTATAGAGAGATAAGAGGGGGGGGGGGGGTTTAAAGCTCTGTTGGGCCATTTCAAGTATTTCACCCATTAATTGGTGTATTTTGCTATTATAGGTCCTCACATGGGCCAAACAGCACGAGCAGCGTCTGGAGACGGCTCTGACAGAGCTACTCAACAACGCCACGCTATTGGAGGAGCTGTTGTCATGGCTGCAGTGGGCAGAGACCACCCTGGTCCAGCGTGACAGAGAGACCCTTCCACAGGACATCCCTCAGATCAAAACACTCATCACAGAACACCAGGTGAGAGGAGTCTACTTTTCTCAAACCCTCATTGGCTAGTCACTAATTGTTTTCACTCGTTCTGATTGGCTGTGTCTAATGCCAATCCATTGTTCCCAGGTGTTTATGGAGGAGATGACCCGGAAGCAGCCTGACGTGGACAAAGTGACCAAGACTTACAAGAGGAAACCAGCAGAGCCCCCTAGCAGCCTAGCTGAGAGGAGAGGAGCTCGTACGTTACCTTATTTTACCTCACAGAGATACATTTATAATATGTTATATTGACTGCATATGTACCTAGAAATGCATAAGCAAAGATACGGTGGGTGCCTATCCCCCCCCCCAAACAATCACAGTCCATCCTGACTGACTTCACTGAAGGAGAAAAACAGTACAAGTCACCGAAATATGATATGAGCGTTCCATCAAGCATCATCAACATTCAAACCCATATAATGCCCAGTAACCATGACACCTCTCCCTACAGGTAAAAACCAGCAGCAACAACAGCATCAACAGGCGGCGATGCAGGTCGCCGGGGGCAACACCCGTCTGACCCAGCTCTGCTCAAGGTGGCAGCAGGTGTGGCTGCTTGCCCTCGACCGCCAGCGGAAGCTCAACGACGCCCTCGACAGGCTTGAAGAGGTACTGTATTGTAACAATGTGATCTCCCCTATTAGAGCAGTAGAGGGCTTGGAGACCCGGGTTTGAGACCTGCATCACTGTCACGTTCGCTACATTGGTTTCAAAAGTGGGATGTCTATGTTTGCAGGGTGTTTTCTTTCCTCCTATATAGTGTCTTGTCAAAACAGACACAGGATTTCCTCAAAGGATATTGCTCTCCCTCATTGTCTCACATTTATGTTCATTGTCTTTGTCCCCAGCTGAAAGAGTTTGCCAGCTTTGACTTTGACGTGTGGAGGAAGAAGTACATGCGCTGGATGAACCACAAGAAGTCGCGCGTCATGGACTTCTTCAGACGCATCGACAAGGACCAGGACGGAAAGATCACTCGCCAGGAGTTCATCGATGGCATCCTGGCCTCAAGTATGTTCTTCAGAGCTGGCTACACAATGTTAGCTCTGTCCTGTGCTCATAGCCTGCTCCAACTTAAACGCTAGTCAAGACGTATATCTTGGTCGTAAGTCCTACGTCATTCTGATAAGTCCTACATCTTGGTGATTAGTCCTACATCTTGGTGATTAGTACTATATCTTGGTGATTAGTCCTATATCTTGGTCATACAGTAAGTCCTATATCTTGGTGATTAGTACTATATCTTGGTGATTAGTCCTATATCTTGGTCATACAGTAAGTCCTATATCTTGGTGATTAGTACTATATCTTGGTGATTAGTCCTATATCTTTTCCTGACTGTTGGTTGTGTTGTGCAGAGTTCCCCACCAGCAGGTTGGAGATGACGGCGGTGGCAGACATCTTTGATCAGGACGGAGACGGTTACATCGACTACTACGAGTTTGTGGCGGCGCTGCACCCTAACAAGGATGCCTACCGGCCCACCACCGACGCTGACAAGATAGAAGACGAGGTGAGGAAGACACACACACACAGATATACCCACATATCATAAACGACACACACACAAACACTTATTTTGAATTACAAAGCTGGACCTTTGACTTGCCGAGTCCAATAGCTCATGAATTGGAGGTTAATGGCACCAGCTTCATGACTTTCCTTCTTTCTCTTTCTGTGCAGGTGACCAGACAGGTGGCACAGTGTAAATGTGCCAAGAGGTTCCAGGTGGAGCAGATAGGAGAGAACAAGTACAGAGTAAGTCCTCCTCAGCCAGTGACTGTGTACATTTATCAACAGTTAATAAACACATGATTATATATTCTGTCTGCATACTATGACTAAGTATTAGGTATGAGATATTGTATTTTTAAATACAGATGGGCCAGAGCAATTACAAGGTGAGTTACACCTGAGTCTACAGTGCTGTGGACGTAAAAAATAATAATCATAAAAGCTTTTTTTGCTTGGTCAGCTTCTACTTAGCTAAATACAGTTATCAGATCCTACTTGACGGAGTGAGTCTTGGTAATGTTAAGAATAATGTGTCTTTTTTCAAGTTTGCATTCATGGTGGGTCTAGGACTGAGTCTAAGATGGAACCCTATTCCCTATAAAGTGCACAATTTTTGACCTTAGTGCGCTACCTTTGAACAGGGCCCTGGACAAAAGTAGAGCACTATATAGAAGAGAATACGTTGTCATTTCGGACACACCCTAGTTTTTGTTAGCTGATGCTGGCTGTGTGTCACTACTTCTTTGAGCGCCAATAACTGCTGTTGTTGAACTAACGAATGACATCACTCCATTCCTCACGCATTTAAATGTTAGCCAATAGCAGTAGCACTCAGCTGTATCCATGGAAATGCTGGCTTTGTTAGCAAGCTTCTCTAAGCTTTGCCATAAGGTGGTCACATATTATTGATAATTACTATGAAATCCGCGGGCCAAAAAAGAGCGTCTCACGGGCCGCATCTGGCCCGCGGACTGTATGTTGTGCACCCCGAAGCGCTTCAACCTATCGTATCTCTGTATACATATCTCTAATCACAGCACTATGGGATTGATATGTTGTGTGTGCTTCCCACCAACAAACTAATATAACCATAATATAACACTAAATATAACTTTTAAACCATAACATTATCACAGCTCCAGGATTAGCAACTACTACCATCGCAGTTTTTTTGTTGTGATCTACATCATCATTATCCTTGGGTTAATGACCTCCAGTGTCTGGCCAAAGACGCTGGACTATAAACTAACTGCACCGAGCTTGGGTCACGTTGTCACGTGACATCACACCTCTCTGTCTGTCTGACTCTCTTCTTGTGTATGTTTGTCTGTCCGGCTTCACCCTTCACTGACTGATCCATCTCGCTGTGAATTGTAAAAAGTCTTACGTAGAACTTAGTGAGCTACAGTTTAATGTCGCTTTCCAAATGAGGTCTTATCCAATGCCAGGTTTAGTCTGAAATATTTTTGTCTGTACATGTTATTTCATTCTTTCTCTTCTTCTTTCTTTGTTTATTCCTCCTCCACGTCTGCTGGATTTATTGTAGTTCTTCCTTGGAAACCAGGTAAAGTTGACTCGAGTGTTTGGTCCTATGAAATCTGCTTCCTGGATCTCCACCAATGCAGTGGCCTCAATTCTACCGCCACAAAAATTGTTGCCATGGTGACGATGCATTTCGTGTTTGACCAGAAATGACATAACGCCATCAAATATAGCACTACACTGTTGGTGCGAATTATGGAAGTGGGTTTCATAGGCCATTGAGGTTGATCTCTTGGTGTGATTTTGCAGATTTGGGAAGACTTATTTTGAGAATGACAGCAATTTGGCAAACTGGAATGGGTTATAATGATAAGGGTTATAATGGTAACCAGGGGTTACCCTATCCGATTCGCTTTGGACTGGGGCAAATTGAAAAATCATGCTGTTCTGAGAGCGATTCAAAATTAACATTATTCCCTTATCTGTTTGTGCTGTCTTGCCAACACTATGGTCATTGTCACAATGATCATAAATTACCAAAGAGTTGACAAGACAGCACAAAAAGACACAGGCTAATCAAAGATAGCTCTGACTTGGTATTGCTTCATAGAGTTCTGCTTACTGGGTGTAAATGTCCTTCTGCATGAAACGAAGCTGACTATAAGGTAGAATGAAATCGTTTAGAGATTACTATGGGAACTAATCTTTTGTTTTTGATTGTTGGGTAAGCTGGGCTTTTGACAAATAGGTGATTCAGTAGTATCATCAGTGCATGGGTGTTGTAGTATAATTTGCATGGAGTGGCGTATACTTTTGCTCAGATTGGTATGGGCTGCTGTGTATAATGGCTTTGGATTCTTAAAATCTCATGTCAATAATCGTTGTACTCACTGAATTCTCACTGTTTCTCCTCTCCGTTGCCGTGTTAGTTTGGAGACTCGCAGCAGTTGCGGTTGGTGCGTATCCTGCGCAGTACGGTCATGGTGCGGGTCGGAGGGGGCTGGATGGCCCTGGACGAGTTCCTGGTCAAGAACGATCCCTGCAGAGGTGAGTGGGGTTTATTTATGTACAGCCACACACACGCATACATACATACATACATACAGTTGAAGTCGGAAGTTTACGTACTCTTAGGTTGGAGTCATTAAAACTTTTTTCAACCACTCCACAAATTTCTAGTTAACAAACTATAGTTTTGGCAACTCGGTTAGGACATCTACTTTGTGCATGACACAAGTCATTTTTCCAACAATTGTTTACAGACAGATTATTTCACTTATAATTCAATGTATCACAATTCCAGTGGGTCAGAAGTTTACATACACTAAGTTGACTGTTTCTTTAAACAGCTTGGAAAATTCCAGAAAATTATTTAATGGCTTTAGAAGCTTTTGATAAGCTAATTCACATCATTTGAGTCAATTGGAGGTGTACCTGTGGATGTATTTCAAGGCCTACCTTCACACTCAGTGCCTCTTTGCTTGACATCATGGGAAAATCAAAAGAAATCAGCCAAGACCTCAGAAAAAAATTGTAGAACCCCACAAGTCTGGTTCATCCTTGGGAGCAATTTCCAAACGCCTGAAGGTACCACGTTCATCTGTACAAACAATAGTACGCAAGTATAAACACCATGGGACCACGCAGCCGTTATACCGCTCAGGAAGGAGGCGCGTTCTGTCTCCTAGAAATGAACGTACTTTGATGCGAAAAGTGCAAATCAATCCCAGAACAACAGCAAAGGACCTTGTGAAGATGCTGGAGGAAACGGGTACAAAGGTATCTATATCCACAGTAAAACGAGTCCTATATCGACATAACCTGAAAGGCCGTTCAGCAAGGAAGAAGCCACTGCTCCAAAACCCACAACTGCACGTGGGGACAAAGATTGTACTTTTTGGACAAATGTCCTCTGGTCTGATGAAACCAAAATAGAACTGTTTGGCCATAATGACCATCGTTATGTTTGGAGGAAAAAGGGGGAGGCGTGCAAGCCGAAGAACACCATTCCAACTGTGAAGCACTGGGGTGGCAGCATCATGTTGTGGGGGTGCTTTGCTGCAGGAGAGAATGTTGCACTTCACAAAATAGATGGCATCATGAGGAGGAAAATGATGTGGATATTTTGAAGCAACATCTCAAGACATCAGTCAGGAAGTTAAAGCTTGGTCGCAAATGGGTCTTCCAAATGGACAATGACCCCAAGTATACTTCCAAAGTTGTGGCAAAATGGCTTAAGGACAACAAAGTCAAGGTATTGGAGTGGCCATCACAAAGCCCTGACCTCAAGCCCATATTAAATTTGTGGGCAGAACTGAAAAGGCGAGTGTGAGCAAGGAGGCCTACAAACCTGACTCAGTTACACCAGCTCTGTCAGGAGGAATGGGCCAAAATTCACTCAACTTGTTGTGGGAAGCTTGCGGAAGGCTACCAAAAACGTTTGACCCAAGTTAAACAATTTAAAGGCAATGCTACCAAATACTAAATGAGTGTATGTGAACTTCTGACCCACTGGGAATGTGATGAAAGAAATAAAAGCTGAAATAAATAATTCTCTCTACTATTATTCTGACTGTTGCCATGGTGATCCTAACTGACCTAAGACAGGGAATTTTTACTGATTAAATGTCAGGAATTGTGAAAAACTGAGTTTAAATGTATTTGGCTAAGGTGTATGTAAACTTCCGACTTCAACTGTACATACATACAAATATTGAGTGCAAATACAGAATGCACGTACACACATACTCACATACACACAGAGTTAGAGTAGAAAATGCAAGGCGCTGGTTACACTGTGGGGGTCCAAGTGTAACATATGGTACTACGGTCCACTGTTTAAACTAACAACTAGTCGCACATCTACATATAACCTTTGAGGTTTTCAGAGTTCTGTCTTTTCCATAGCTGTCTACGGTCTGTCTGGTGTGGTCCTCAGGGCAATCTCTCTCTCTCCATCAGCCCTTCTTTCTCTTCATCCATTTCTATGATAGTTCTTTGAGTCGGTGGGCTTGAATCATCTCCATCTCTCTTTCTCTCTCTCTTTCTTTTATGTTTCCTCTTTCTCTGTTGGTATCCATTTTTTTCAGCTCTTCATTCATCTCTCCCTTTCTCATTCTTTTCTTCCAGCTTTGTTTTCTGTATTTGCGTGGCATTTCTCTCTTTCTCTCTCTCACTCTTTTTCTCCTGCTACACAATCATTCTTTCAAAGCAGTATTGCATGGTGCATGATCTTCAGTTCTCTCCCTCCCTTACCTTTTCCTTTGCCCTCTCCCTTCTTCCCTCTCTCCTTTTCTCTCCCCTTTTCTCTCCCCTTCCAGTGCAACATCCTGGACTTAAGATCCTTCGCTCCGACTCCAGTAGCACCATTTCATCTCGTATAGGTTGGGTTCCTCTCTCGCTCTCTTTCCCCCTTTTTCTCCCTGCGCCTCCGTTTCGTTCTCTCTCTCTCACTCCCTCTTGGTTGTTTTTTGGTTTGGGCTTTTTTGCCGTGCTTTGCTGTCTGTGACACTGAACTAACGATTCTTACCCTTTCTGGCTACATGCTAATGCTAGCGCGAGGGGATCCATATCACAGGTTATAGGTCTTTCACTGACCTGTGTCTTTGTTTTGAAGTTGTTATAGCCACTCTGGGTCCCTGATGTGTCCACCTCCTCAACCTTGGGGACTTCGCCTGTATTTTTACCCCTTTGCCACTGTCTTCTGTGTTGAAGTGAGAGAGAGAAAGTTTGTGTGTGTGTGTGTGTGTGCGAGAGAGAACGCTAAGTAGAAGGAATGTATGTGTCTTGTCAACGTATTTCCATCTCACCGTGAGCACGCCACTATTTCACCTTGTCTCTTGTGTCTCTCAGTGACGGTCACTCCTGGCTATTTCTGCTGCAGAGGTACCTACACTCCCTCTCGCTTCTATTGCTCCCTCTCTCTCTCTTTCTCTCTCTCTCTCTCACTCTCTCACTCTGTCCATCCACCCAGCTCTAAATCGCTCGTTCTAACCGCTCTGCCCATCTGCTTGTATCTATGTGTGGGCGTGTGTATGTTTATACATGTCTAAGTCTTGTCCGTGTGCCAGTCCACGTCATGCTTCCCACTCAACAAAACAAAAAAGGATTGGCCAGCCCTGGTCTTGGTGGTGATGGTTGCCATGTGGATTCAAAATGGCTGCACGGTTTGACGGGCCAGTCCCATTAAAAAACAGAGCCAGTCTAAGACCTGGGTGTGGCCAGCCTGGGTTTCTATTAGCACTCTTTAAATGTGATGGCGGGTGGGGACTGAATTAGAGGGTGCACCTGGCTCGCTGGGGGACCGTAATTACAGGGCGCGCACCCATTTATTATTGACTGGCCTTTGCTGCTGTTGCTAGTGGATGACTCTGAGGGGGTGTGTCCTGTCCTGGGTATAGCTGCTGACCACGGCTCCGGTGACCTGCTGCTAATGCTAGCTGCAGCCCTCTCATCTCTTTCTCTCTCTCTTTCTCTCTCTCTTTCTCTTTCTCTCTCTCTTTCTCACTGTGGCTGGCTTTTCTGGGCTTAAGTTGTGTGCTGGGGCTGCTGAACTATCTTGTCTAAGAATGCTTCTATGAGTGTCTATGGGAGGGGAGTCCCCCATGGTACTGTATTGGGGCTCCCCCAAAGCATAACCGGGCATGCCCCACATAAACGCGCCAAACACACTGTTTATGAATTAGGGAAAGAATAAACGAGTCAACGGAGCGACTCCCTCGCAGTGAGAGAAGAGAGGCTGTGGTTTGGTTTACAGACAGACCTCTGTGTTCTAGCTATATAACCAGACATAGAACAGCTGTTCTATTAGTGTGGCTATAACAAATAAAAATGTACTATTTAGGTCCATACTTCCATATTTGGAAACATTTTTCTCTCTAGTAGTTTGGATACACTGACCTCTAACCTCTGTGTGAGGATGCCTCGCTGCCTTCCTCTATCCTCTACACCGTCACAAACACACCCACTCCCTCTTCCCCTTAAAAAGTAGCCCAGCCAGAAGTGCACTTCACTGACTCTGATTCCCTCCCCCTACCCTACTCAGCACTGACTCGACCACACAGTGCACTGACTCTGAGAGCAGTGACTCGCCGGGGAAGCACTGACTCGCTGCCTCTATGCACTGCGTCCGTAGTTGACTGAACGTGACTCTTATTTTGTCTCCCTCTTTCTTTCTCTCTCTCTCTCTCTCGCTCTCCTTCTTCCCTTCCTCCCTCACTCCAGCCCGAGGCCGTACCAACCTGGAGCTGCGTGAGAAGTTCATCCTACCGGAGGGGGCTTCCCAGGGCCTGGCGGCGTTCCGTTCCCGGGGCCGGCGCTCCAAACCCGGCTCCCGCACGGCCTCGCCCACCCGCTCCTCCTCCTCAGCCTCGCACAGCGCACATAGCTGCGCCTCCCTGCCCTCCACTCCTGCCACCCCTACCGCCTCCTCCAGAGTAAGTGCCCCCAAACCCCGTCTTCCCCTTAGAAATACAATTACTAGAATGGGAAAAACTCCCCAGACCATGACAACTTGACCGCACCGGTGTACTCATGGTTGACTCAATGTGGTATTATGTTCTATGGGAGCGAGGTGATAGAACTATATCGCCCTTAAAGAGAGATCTCCCTGCTTCTCTTCACGTCATATGTTGGTTACCATGTTAGTTACAGTAGAAGTCTGTCACATAGGCCTGAGCAATTACACAAGCTACTTCAATCGCTGTGGAAAAGGAAAGTGGACATGGTTTCTCTCTAAGTGTTCCTAATGCAAACAGACTAAAATGTAAACTGCAAGAGTACATGACACATATGCATAACAATACTACAATACATGTTCACAAACTGCAGTCAATCAATGTGTTTTGTAGAAATTTTTCTCCCCAATTTCGTGATATACAATTGCGATCCAATTACGATCTTGTCTCGTCGCTGCAACTCCCCAACGCACTCGGGTGAGAAGAAGGTCGAGTCATGACTCCTCCGAAACATGACCCGCCAAACCACGCCACATGCCCGCTTAACCCGGAAGCCAGCCGCACCAATGTGTCGAAGGAAACACTGTTCAACTGACGACCAGTCAGCCTGCAGGCGCCCGGCCCGCCACAAGGAGTCGCTTGAGCACGATGAGCCAAGTAAAGACGCCTCAAGCTCTGCGATGCGATGCCTAAGACCGCTGCGCCACTCGGGAGGCCCCATGTCAGAGTTTTTGTTCTCACCATGTCTTGTTTGTCTCGGTGGCCCATCTTCTCACCCACTTTCTTACAATGGTTGTTGTCACAATGGTTCTTCATTGCACTAATTGTGTGTCGATTACACTTGAAGGTCGAGTATTGATGATCTCAGTTCCAGTGGCGGTCAGTGCCATTTAAGATGAGGGAAGCCGATTAAAAAAAAATAATAATAATAATAATGTTTTTATATTTTTTCATGAGTATGGCCTTATTTCTATTACAGCCTATTGGATGACTGTCATTCATATTCCATTCATCCAGTTCAGTGTAACAACGATAGGTTTAAGCTACTACTATGAATGAAAGTTTACAACGTAGGTGCACACAGTTCGAGAGAAATTTGTGTGACAGATAGTGACACATGGCCTGCATCTAGCTGATCTAGGGTGTAATCATTAGTCCAGCAGTTGCAGACGAGAGCTTCTTGCCTCTGCTTCATTTTGGAAGAAATTAATTTGTTAAAATCTCTTCAACTATTGTCTTTCTCTCTCTTTGAGTCAACTACTCACCACATTTTATGCACTGCAGTGCTAGCTAGCTGTCTTATGTTTTCAGTTCTAGATTAATTCTCTGATCCTTTGATTGGGTGGACAACATGTCAGTTCATGCTGCAAGAGCTCTGATAGGTTGGAGGACATCCTCCGTAAGTTGTCATAATTACTCTGTAATTCTATTGAAGGAGGTGTGAACCAATAGCCTCCTAGGTTTTGTATTGAAGTCAATGTACCCAGAGGAGGACAGAAGCTAGCTGTCCTCCGGCTACACCATGGTGCTACCCAACAGAGTGCTGCTGATGCTACTGTAGACATTCATTGCAAAACCGTGTATTTTAATCAATTGTTTTGTGACATAAAACTATACAAAATATATTAATATTTTTGAATATTTTTAGGAAATTCACTGAGGAGGATGGTCCTCCTCTGAGAAACCTCCACTGCTCAGTTCAATGAAACACACCTCTGGCCTTTCTCACGTATACCACTGAATCCTAAATCCTAGACAATTATGCTTTGTATTACTTAGTGTAGCACCACTGGTCATATATTCAATCAGTCAGGTCACTGTAGCCTCAGTCAAAATGGAAAAGTATATGGTCATCGCAAGTATACTTTCATCGTTACCTAGTGTAGCAGTTCAACCAAGGTGCGTGAAATGAGGAATGAACAGAGTCTATAAAGAAGAGATGCAGCCAGTCTTGGAGGAGAAAGCATGAAACCATATTACTCAGAATACCCATAATTATCTGTATTGTTGTCACTGATCGTTAGTTGTGTAGTCTGTTTGTGTGATTTTTGTATCGTCTGTGTCTTTTGTCTGTCTGTGTTGAAATGGTCTTGTTTCTACATGTCCAACAGCAATCACCACGTCCTTAACTGTGACATTTTTATTTCTGGTTCTGCTTTGTTTTTGTCTTTCTTTTGTCTCCTAAATCCCTCCAATCCACCCCCTGCTAACCTCGCTTGGAAAATGTACTGTTTTTCGTTCTGTGTTTTTAAATCCTTCCACTGTCGCACCAAAAACACGCTGCGCTACACTACCTGCCTCTCCTCCTACCCCTTCCTCCCTTTCCCTATTTTCCTTTCCTCTACTTTCCTGCTCCTCTCCTTGCTTCTCCTCCTCCTCCTTTTATTCTCCTTGGCTGCCTCCCTCCTTCCCTCCCTCCTTCCCTTTGGTTATCCCAGTCCTCAAACTCGCGTGGCTATGCCAAGCCCTGGCTGGCACACAGTAAAACGCCAACGCCAACCAAGTGCCAGTCCTGCCCAGACCACGACCACACCACCCCTGGGCACGAGGTAACACACTGACCCCTCCCGCCACCCGTCCCAAGCCCCAGCGAACTAATAATGCACTAACTCACACACACTGTCACTCACTTACGGGGTGGCCATACACGCTGCATAGTGCACACTGTGCAACGGGACCATGAAGACATAAAAGACGTGACATTAAAATTCAGCTTTAAGACTGAATATATTTGCGTCATATCTTGTTTCGCCGTTTTTTTGCTCAATATCCAGTTAAACGTATTAATATGTGAATTATCACAATATTTTAGGCCCCCGGCAAGCAGCGACTGGCGGTAGGTCAATAGAAAGAGATTCAAAGTGACATCCTCTTAAAGAGCAAGTAGTGAGAAGTTGTATAATTATTAGCGAACTCCATCTGGTAGTTTCTAGGGATTTAGTTTGGTAGTCTGTTGGCCACTTTTCAAATGGCGTGTCTGCTGTATTATGCTAGTATGGGGATGATGCTTAAAAGTAGTACCTTCTCCTTTAGTTAAAGGTAGATGCAACAATATGACATCATCATGCACAACATGACAACATCCTGGCTACAAGCATCAACAACAACCAAATTCAAATCCACTATTGACTTCCCAATGTCGGCATGCCTCAAGACTCAAATTGGGAAGAGCCAAAAGTGTGACAGCCTTTGCAGACTTGTCGTCTGTTTGGTTGATGTCGTCCCGCCGTGTATGATGATGTCATATTGTGGAGTCTACCTTTAAAGGGCCAATGTAGTCAAACATTTTATTTTATATATATATATTTATATATATATATACTTTTTTTCACACTGAGTTGGAAAACGTTTAAATTGTGAAAATGATGATAATGCCCTTTTAGTGTAAGAGCTGTTTGAAAAGGTTGCCTGAAATGTCAACCTGTTTTGATGAAACTTTTGGCCTTCCATGCGGCAAATGAGTTAATAGACCAATGAGAAAGAATTCCAAACCTCTGCCAATAGCAGCCAATTTTCAGTTTTCCCTCCCCACTCAAACCACTCCTAGCAAAATTCTTGCTTAAGAAATTGCTCTTTGCTAAGAAGCTATTTTTGTTTGTTTTCAATTAATATGGTTAAAAGTAATCACAGTAAGGTATTTAATTGTTATCCAGAAATGATTTGATATTGATATAAAAACAGCTGCATTGAACTTTTAAACAAATGTTTCTTAATCCTGGTCCCGGGCACCCGAAGTGTCAGTTTGGTTTTTGCCCGAGCAGGTGTGTAGTGCTGAGGCAAAACCAAAAATGTGCACCCCTTTGGGTCCTCAGGACCAGGATTAAGAAACACTGCTTTAATGTATTCAGTAGCACAGTTTGCCACTGTCTGACATTCCCGGTGTCTGTCTATAGGGGGCAGTTTCGGGGTCCAAGCTGAAGAGGCCCACCTTCCACTCCAGCCGAGGGTCTCTGACTGGAGAGAATGGAGGAGCTACACCCACTTCTACTAAACCTGGACGCACCGGTAAGAACAAAGTCCAGATTTTTCATACGAGTTTTGATTCCTATTTTCAGTTCTCTATTTGTGTTATCTTGGAACATGTGATTCCCGTAATGAAAATGAGACTAAACATCTTTTTCTTTTTTTTTCTCTATTCACTTTCTATCTCATTACCTACCCTCCTCCTTTCTTCCTCTCAGACCCCAGGCGTACCCCATCGGGAGCCAGTGGCGCTGCCAGCCGGGCGGGCAGCAGAGCAGGCAGCAGGGCCAGCAGCCGGCGGGGCAGCGATGCTTCGGATGCCTCAGAGCTCCTGGAGACGCGCTCGGCCTGCTCGGACACCTCGGACACCCCCCGGCGACCAGGAGCGGCCAAGCCCTCCAAGATCCCTACCATCTCCAAGAAGACCCCAAGCCCCAAGACACCCGCTTCTGGGAAGAAATAATGAAGGAGACGTCAAAAAGACGTCATACATCTAACTATAGAGCTGGTTTGACTCCACAGGCTACCCCAGCCCCTCAAACACCAGCCAGGATGAAATGGAGAGGAAGATGTCCAGACTATAGAATTAGATCAAGTAGAACGGACCGTCTCCCATTCAAAGAGATGCTCTATAGTGGACAGACTACTGGCGGCCATATTGGGTGTCACATTTGATCCAAACATCCATCCATAGGGCTTGCATGGGATTCATGCACCAAGACTACTGTATGGAGGGCAGGTAGAGAGGGGGAGAAATATCTTTCTATTTTTCCCCGCTCTCGTACACACACTCAAATACACTCACTGGGGGCATCGAGGCCCGGGTTCGTGCACTTAGACTGGGGTGAAACAGGACAGAACTTCCCCCTTTAAAACCCAGATCCCAGTTTGCCTTCCAGTCTCCTGTGCGCTCTCTCTCGTAACGGGATTGTGCTAGACTGTTTCAGAGAAAGCCACAGCAGTTTGAACCGACAACCAACCAACATGATGCTGCCTTATTTGTGTTGCACATTTCTGTCCTTACTTTTACCTAATCTGAGTTCCACAGAGCGTTAGGTAGAGCCTTGTAACTAACTACTTTGTGTATGTACACACTGACACACACACAACTGAAATACACACACACACACATTGAGGGTAGTGATGAAATGACTCAGAACTTGCTGGAGAATGGCATTCCGAAGAACTGGATTGTGGCTATTGTGGAAATTGTTTCTCACCAGGAGTTAAACAGAAAATATCCAATGACTGCCATCTTGTTTTTTACTCTCCTGGACTGGGAAGTGAAGAGGAATGACACTTCAGCATGTCTGTGGGTCGGGAACAACCGGACTAGCGTGGATTTATGTTCAGTGTGTGGGCTGCCCCACTCTGACAACTTCCTGAACTGCGCTAACTGCCTAAACCTCAAGCCTAGGAGACCGTGGAAGTGGTGGGAAACACACATACACACGGCAATGTCCTCACAAACCACTGCAACAATCAGTGTGTTGGTAGGTGGGAGTGTGTGTTTGATGGAATGGAGAGTTTGTCATATGGCCCCATTAGTCTGAAGCTAACACTCAAATTTTAAAATGACTTCTTGGTGGGACCCCACTAACGGCAAAAACGTGACAAAATGTGTAACAATGAAGTGGCTTGTAAGGACATGCACAATTTAACACAATTTAAGCTACGCTTATTCCAGATTAGAGATTGAAAACCGGCGCACACTGACAGTCTGTATCGCTGTAATTCCACTTCGCCCCTCTCCCCTCCGTTGCCGCTGGAAACCCCCAGAGCAGCAAACATAAATGTTTGTGTAAACGCGTGTCGTCGTTACAGAAATCAGAGGTCATCCGCGTGCAACGATTTGATTTGTGAATGTCTTTCTGTCATTCTGGTTCATTTATAATCCTGTTCTATTTTTTTGTTTGTTGCTTTTCTAGCTTAAGAAAACATTTTTATTTATTTTTCAGTTCTGTATCATATCACCTTGGAGAATGATTAGTATTAAGATGAATGAAGTCATGATATTTTGTACCAAGGAAAATGCCCTCTCCTCTCTTCAACGTTGTATGTTTCTACTTCTTCATAACATTACTCAACCAGGAAGCTGACTGATTCCCATGGCAGCCTTTTTTTTTTTTTTTGCTAATGACTACAACTCCCTGAACATGACCAAAGGGGGTTGCCTTTATTGTGTTGACAAAAGAACTACAAATATGGATGACAGGGAACCGAACCCCCAGTGTCCCTCCTTACAGGCGTTTGAATTGTCATGTCTTTGATGGCTGCAAATGTGCTTCCCTGTTTGTTGATGTGAGAGCTGAAGTATATGAAAACCTAATGAACGCAAGTGACATCTTAAGGTGATTTTTATTTATTTATTGTCTCTTTGGGGGTGAGGATCCGGGCGCAGGAGAGGAAGTCACCTTTTGGTGTTATTCACAGTGTGATGAAGAGAAAATATGGAGGGTGGGGGAGGCGGTTAGAAGTCAATTGTGTAAAATAAAAATATAAGATTATAAACCTTTTTGTTCTCATTTTGGATAAAAAAATATGCTTGCAGTAAAAAAATATATATATATTTTGTCATTGTGGATTGATTTTAATATCATTTGGGGGGAAATTATGTGTGTGTGTGTACGTACACGCAATGTTCACATGTGTGTTTCCATGCGTGTCCTTGAGTCTGTAGACCACAGTCTCTGCACACCGGAAATGGCTTGGTAATTAGGGTTGGGGTGCAATTAGCGTCTCCAGAGATAAGAACATGCCCTGTAGTAGGATCTTCAAGAGAGGGAGGGAGGTCTCTCTGTGGTCATGGATGGGTGTGTTTCTCTGCTGATTTTTATCCTACAGTATATTGTGGGAAATGTAGCTGAGGTCTATCTCATTCTCTGCTTCCACAGTAGCTAAATATAAGACTTGGTTTGTGTGTGTTAGAGGAGGAGATGGAGCTATTACGTCCTTTCCGTTAGAGAGAGAAAATGAAAATCACCTTGGTTTATTTGGCAGATCTTTGGTCGTTATAGTCTTCCCTGTGCAGCTGTGTGTCTGTGTTTACATGGAACTATCCAAACCCACTCACATCCTCTCCCACCATCCCCATCTGTCCTCACCACCTATCCTTACTCCGACAACAGGCTGACGGACTCACTAGCATTCTGTCACCCTTCCCTCTCCATCCGTCATTCCTCTCTCCGGCCCTAAAATCCCTCAACACTGGAGAAAGAAAAACAAAAATACCACAGAAATTACTCATTCCTGGCACTTCTGACTCCCTGGCCTTAGAAAATATGGCGTTTGGTTTGGTCTGTCAGTATTTTTGCTGTTCAAAGTGGCCGCAAGTCCCAGGGTGCTTTTGAAGTCATACAAACACAAACTGGCATTGAACTGACCCTCACTACTATATTTGAGTCTGTGTCATTTCTCCCCTCAAATCCCTTGCTAGCCCACACACCGGATTGCAGTCAAACTGGAAGGAGGTAAAGACAACTCGCAATCTGTTTGACAGGATATTAAAACGTATAAATACCGAAAACAAACTATTTTATGGGGTACACGTTTTGTCAATACACCTTAAGCTACAACAGTCTCCATTCCTGCTGTTAGTACTGGGTTTAAAGATATGGTACGACTGCTAATCCATGTGTTCTATATAGATAAATATCTTTTTCTAAATCTCAAAACATAGAAATATATTCGGTGTATGTATTTTTCACCAAACTCACACGGATTCCATAATGCTTTCCCATGAAAGGAAGTGGTCATGAGAAGACGAAAAGATAAAAGGGAGGGAGATTTTAAAAATCCCAAAGGGAGGGATAGGGAAGAGTTGGGAGAGGATGTGGGGAGAGGGAGGAGGCTGTATAGGACACTCCCTCTTGGTGATGGACAACTCAACCAGTGTCAAAGCACCCTTACATGAGGTCAACTCTCAGAGGGCACACTACAGTACGCTGACAAACATACTGGCATTGTTCTCCACTTGGAACAGGTGGTTTGGGGGAATTCAAAAGAATGATACAATAGCGAGGAATAAAAGACTAATCAAAAATATATTTTAAAAAAAATACTGAACGCACAAAGGATTTTAAGTAGAAGCTACACAAAGGTTGCGGAAGACATCTGGAAACATCTGGAGTTAAAGACGCAAGTGGACCTAACAAACAAAGGATCTTTAATGAATTAAAAAGTACTCTGCAATTGTGGATTAAAGAATTACTGATCAAGAGAGGTGGTCGACAGATAATTTCCCCACTGTGAGGATTTGACTCCTTGTTCCTTGCGTGGGATCAGGTTGTTGCCTGCCAGCCAACGTTGAGGCGTGACAGGTGTGGTGTTTTTTCCTTATCCTTCGGAAAACAGGTCTGATTATTTGATTCTCTCAAATTTGATTGACTTCCAATCTTGGTAGCACCTGCCCTTTGATTTATCCACTTTCAACCTCCATCAAATGTACTTCTCCAAAGGGAGAGATTTCAAAGAGATTGTTTGTTTTCATCAAAACACATAAAAAAAGTTGTAATTTTACCCTTTCATTTTATTGTCTGTGTGTATCACATGTGTAGAGTCGTGTTAGGGTAGAAGAGAAAAGACAAGCGGTGGTTGAGAGATTTAAAGTAGTAGAGGAAGGGAGGAGACGAC
Organism: Salvelinus sp. IW2-2015; assembly: GCF_002910315.2. Classification (NCBI taxonomy): domain Eukaryota; kingdom Metazoa; phylum Chordata; class Actinopteri; order Salmoniformes; family Salmonidae; genus Salvelinus; species Salvelinus sp. IW2-2015. The sequence goes on from NW_019942677.1 coordinate 371,566, forward strand.
AGATAAACAGAGGGAATTAAATGAGTAAACATCTCTTAGTGTCCACCGTTGATCTAAACACATCTCATCACAAATCACAGAGGTGCATTTGTCAGTGACGGATACGTGCAAGACAAACAGTTTGGCGTACACAGACAGACAGGGCACATGCAAATTGTTTGAGACACAGTAACAGTCCCTCTGTGGTGTGCGTTGCAGAATATTATTTGCTCTCTTGTGGACTGAAGGCCAAAAGAACAAAGAAAAACCAACCAGACTTGTAGGTTACAAATAGAGAGAATAGAAAAAGATCCGGGTAGAGCTTCTTCCACTATGGCAATGGACACCTTGGAAGATCTCCCTCAAACCACACAGAGCTTGGACAGACCGGATGGCTTCAGAACGTGCGTCTATACCCACGCCTGCCCCTGTACAGGAAGAAGACACATCCATGACAACAGCAGCAAGTACACCTACAGACGCCTTCTCCAACTCCCACTCTTCCCTATGGCTCTCCTCCTCGTCCCCTTGCTGCTCTGTCTCTGGGGCCACCAGGCCCAAGGAGTCGTCCACTCCAGCTTCCGCCGCCTCAGCAGCCGAGAGAAGAAGGAGATGCAGAGGGAGATCCTGTCCATCCTGGGTCTACCGGGTCGGCCCAGACCCCATCCTCCCCTCCGACCGCCCTCCTCAGCCCCCCTCTTCATGCTGGACCTGTACCACGCTGTGTCGGCCAAGGGGGATGAGGGAAACGGAATGGGGAATTGGGTAGGGGGTCTGGGGTTCGGCGGTGCAGATGGGTTGACGGGCCACGTCAGCCATGCCGCCCTGCCCACGCTCAACACGTACACTGCGCCGCTGGGGACAGTGGTTAGCGAGGCCGATACGGTCATGAGCTTCGTCAACCTGGGTGAGTTACTGACCGTTGATACACCTGCGATTTAAAATTCCTGTGTTTTAATTGGCTATTGTTTGTGACTCGTTATCCAATTAGTTGGGAGTTGTTTGTTCAGCCAATGGATTTCCAAATAGAAGCCCCACGGCCTGATCTGGCCGAAAACTTCTCCTGTGATCCTTTACATGTCTTGCAAAAGAGCCCAGTAACTGAATAAAGGACATATTGTTGGATTGTTCAATGAGAAACGAGGCCAACCTGGCAATGTTATGTAGTTTTGAACCAGTTCACCTCTCAGGGACAGTCTTGTTATCACATGAGATACTTTTCCTGTGCTGCACCAGCCCAGACAGTAGACCTACAGATGCTTATCTGACACAGCATTACAAATTAAACATCCCTTTCCCAGTCATTTCCTTCCGCTAATCTCTCCTGAAATAAGATGGAAAACCTTGTTACCGTGGAAAAACATGATTCCATGTTATTTCTCTTCACATTTTGCATTGCTTCGACACTTGATATGCTAGTTTTTCTTAGTTTTTCTACAGTATTTTGACATGCATGATAACTTATATTACTGTATCATACATTACACAAAAATAACAAAAACCGTAATTATACATTTCAGTTAATGTTTCACTAGATCTTATTTTGACAATGTCTGGTGTGTCGCCTTGAACCACCATTTTAAGGCCATCTAACCAATCTAGACAGTTTCTCATTTATAGCCCCTGTCAGTTGGAATCAAAAATACACCCATCACACACACACACACACACACACACACACACACACACACACACACCCTATCAATCCGACCCAGTCAAGGCCATGCAACGCGCTCAAGACAGTGCGTAGGGGACACAGCTGTAAGGAATTACAGGCCCCACTGATACACACACACACAAATGGAGAAGCAGCAGAGGAACGCTCTAAAAATACTCCCCAACCTGTAGTTAGTGGTGTGTATGTTGAGCAGCTGCTGCGGTTGAAGGCCCTTAGTGTCTCTAATTACAGCACACTACAGGGCCCCGACCGTGGTTGTTAATGTGCTCTGCAGGGCTCCCGAGAGTGCGTGTGGGTGCGTGTGCGCAGTCTTGCTTGAGACTCTGTGGCGAGAGACCAGCGTGTGCGTGTCCTTCCCCATCTTTCTCCGTCTTTCCCTATCGCCTCTCTCTCCCATCTCTACATTATCACCATCCTGTCCTCCTTCACTGGGCATCGCCTGCACACCTCGCTCCACATGTCTGCTCCGCTCTTTCCCCCTAATTTCCATTGACTCAGTCACTCATCCTCCCGTCTCCCTCGACACCTTCCCACTTCTGTTGCTCTTCTCTCTCCCTCTGTCTTCTCATTCACCACTTTCATGTTAGATTCATTGCTCCGTGAATTGCTCTTTCGTCCCCCTCTTCTCCCTCCTCCTTGTGTCATGTGGGAATGTCTTTATCATACACTGTATCGTACAATGAGTATATCTCTGTTTGTCTTGGTCTTTTCGGGGCTTGTTGAGGGGAGTGGAAGTAATGTGTAGAGTAGATGTGAGCACGTGTGAATGATGCGTTGCGCTGTTTAAATGTGGGGGAAATTATTTGGTATTACATCGACCTCCCTCTCCTCTTCTCTCTCAGTGGAGCAAGAGCGTGACCTCCTGCAGCCACGGCCGTATTGGAAGGAGTTCCGTTTTGACCTGACGCCCCTCCCCCAGGGGGAGACAGTCACGGCTGCAGAGTTTCGCATTTACAAGACCCTGACCATGGGCCAGAGGGCCAACCGCAGCCTGCACATCTCTGTCTACGAGATCCAACGGGAGAACAAACACAGGTTCCTGCCACTAGATCAGCTGGTTATTTAACGCTCTCTCTCTCTGACACATTTATATGATCAACTTTGGGGGTTTTGCATTAGAAAGGATGAAAAAGAGAGTGCATTTTTTATGATTCCCCTCACTCTCTTGACATGCTCTCCCTTCTCTCTATACACCATGGTTTGGCTTATCGTTCCAGATGTTTTTTGTTTGTTGCTTTGGCAAAATGCAATGTCGAATTTGTTTTGCTTTTCACTCTGGCCTCACAGAACTCCTTGCAAAATAACTAATTGGCCACGTTGTGGCTTGTGAGGACGCCTTGTACAAGCTTGGTTCTCGAGAGCTGAAGCTCAGTGGCCGTCTCTCTCTACTGCATGGCCATGTAATGTGTTTTGCGTATCTCTCCCGGATTTGTTGTCTCATGCTACTCCTCGACGTTCCTCAGAGAGCCAGAGCTGGTGCTGCTGGACATGCAGTCGGTGCCAGCGGGGCAGGAGGGCTGGCTGGCTTTTGACGTGACCTCGGCCAGCAACCGATGGCTCCTGCACCCCCGCAGTAACCTGGGCATCCGGCTCTATGTGGAGACAGAGGATGGTGAGCCTCATAGAGTTAATACTATGGTCAGGGTCAGAAAATGCTCTGCAGATGTGGAGGTGATTTCCCACAAAGTGGATTTCTTGATTATTATGCCTTTGAATAAGGAGGGAAGTTCACTTAAAATACAACACTGATACATGTGCAGTAACACTGTGATGTCATATAGTGTCTGTAATTGTTCAGTAAATACATAGAAATGGAGATATGCTGTTTTGGTTTACCTCAAGATTGTTCTCTTTCTCTCTCAGACCGGTCCCTGTCTGCTGGGTGGGTAGGCTTGGTGGGTCGTAGGGGCCCCCGCTCCAAACAGCCCTTCATGGTGACCTTCTTCAGGGCCAGCCAGGCCCCCTGTCGCCCCCCGCGGGCCGTGAAACCCAACCCCCATAAGAAGAAGCCCAAATACGACCTGCCCTTGCCCAGTATACATGGTGAGGTCCTACAAGGTCAGGGGACAACACTGGTTTTTCGTCTTGTTGTTAAACTTGTTTTATGCACAGTTTAAAGGGATAGTTCATCCCAATTACAAAATTACTTAAGTTGCATTTACATTTAATTATGAATTTTATTTTAATTCCAACGTGTACATTAGTCTCTGCTGGTTCATAACATATTTTTTGGTCCCTTTCAGATCACAGCCATGTCAACAGTGGGCGTCAGGCTTGTAAGAGACATGAATTATATGTGAGCTTCAGTGATCTAGGCTGGAAGGTGAGATTCTGTCTCTCTTAACGATTCATTGTACTGAATAGATAATCATGAGCTAACATTGTACCACCTTATTTGCTGTAACACACAGTTAGTATTATTTAGGTAAGCAAGGCATTTGTGTAGGATGTGCATTGTAGAGTATGTTCTTTGCATTCTTTATCATGTATTTCTCTAAGAAAGAGTCTATTCTAGTCATTCATCTAATCTTGTCATTCGATTTCTATGGTGTTTCTCTCCATTAGGACTGGGTATTGGCTCCTACGGGTTACTCTGCCTTCTACTGTGATGGAGAATGCCTCTACCCTCTGGGTTCCTGCATGAACGCCACCAACCACGCTATGATCCAACTAGTGGTCAGTATGCACTACTACACCCTCTCTCACATGAACACTAACATTACTGGTTTCAGTGGGAAAGATGGTAAATGGTTCAGACATTAACGGCAAATATAAAAAACTAAGATACCCAAGTTACTGGAGTCTACAATGGCAGACTGTTAATGTAGAGTAGGAATAGTGAGAAGTAACATTCAAGACTGAAGCAATTGTCCCCTCTAGTGGTATACTTTATACTGTACCAGTGTAACGGATGTGAAATGGCTAGCTAGTTAGCGTTTCAATCAGTTACGTCACTTGCTCTGAAACCTAGAAGTAGTGTTTCCCCTTGCTCTGCAAGGGCCGCAGCTTTTGTGGAGCGATGGGTAACGATGCTTCGTGGGCGACCGTTGTTGATGTGTGCAGAAGGTCCCTGGTTCGCGCCCGAGTCGGGGCGAGGGGACGGTTTAAAGTTATACTGTTACATCAGGTTACTACACACACTGATAATACAAAACATTGAGGACACCTGCTCTTTCCATGACATAGACTGACCAAGTGAAAGCTATGATCCCTTATTGATGTCACTTGTTGAATCCACTTCAATCAGTGTAGATGAAGGGGAGTTAAAGAAAGATTTTAAAACCTTGAGAGAATTGAGAMATGGATTGTGTGTGTCATTCAGAGGGTGAATGGGCAAGACAAAAGATTTACCTGCCTTTGAACGGGGTATGGTAGTAGGTGCCAGGCGCACCGGGTTAAGTGTCACAAGAACTGCAAAACTGCTGGTTTTTTCATGCTCAACAGTTTCCCATGTGTATCAAGAATGRTCCACCACCCAAAGGACGTCCAGCCAACTTGACACATGGGCCAGCATCCTTGTGGAAGGCTTAGGGCAGCTTGTAGAGTCCATGCCCCGACGAATTGAGGCTGTTCTGAGGGGAAAAGGGTGTGCAACTCAATATTAGGAAGATGTTCCTAATGTTTTGTGCACTCAGTGTATGTAGTCCTACATGTTTTTAAATAGTACAGTATCACAAACCACAGTACAAAAGCATATAAAGTGTGGGCCTGTAGGATCTTTAAATCAACTAAAAGTTGTTTTTTATTTCCAAATGCAGATAAAACAGCATCATTGTTCATCTAATATTAGCATTATAACTCTAGGAAGAGGAAATGGTCATAAAATCAAATAAATGAAAAGACGGAAACCAAAATGTTTTTGAACTACAACTTGTTTTATTTAAACATGTAAAATTCAGTGCAAAGTAATGTAGTGCATTGGTGTCTAGATCCCTGTTGGGTGGCAAAGTGTCACAAGAATCCTGTGGGGAGAGAAAACAAGAGAATACATTAAATTAATGGGTGTTAACTAATCAGGGTACAACAAAGCACTTCAAGTCCTCAATTCCTTCAAAAGAGAGAAGGAGAAARGAGTATGGTCCCTGCAGTAGGACTACATGCTGGCCATGAGGTTCTCCAAGTGGTACTCCAGGAGGCTGGAGAGCTCAGTGACCAGAGACTCTGGGTTAAAGTACCAGGCCAGCTGCTGGCCAAACATGTCATCTAGCAGAGCCATCAGCCCGCCCTGAAGAGAACACCACACAACACATAGAAAATGGCTCGGAGTTACTAGCTTATCAAGAGGAGAGAGACAATTAGAAATASTCCCCCTAAAATGGCATTGGAACCTGGTTAACCATGAATAAGGAAGTAAAAAGGAAGTACACTAAGAATATGGAAGTAAACAGGAAGTAACCTATTGACTCTTACATTGAGCAGCAGCAGGTATCTGTCAGCCTCTGGCTCCATGTTGGCAGCAGTGGGCAGGAAGGAGTACAGGAGAGCGTACAGACGCTCCACGAACCCACCAGGGTGCTAAAGGTAACAAAGGAGGAGAAAAGAGGAGAGAATAGAAGAGAAGAGGAATTTAAGTGAAACTGCTAATAGAGATATCAAAACATGTACCAGTGAGATGCTACTTACCACCATYAGGGACTTCTGAGCTGTCATTAACCCAAACAGCACCAGCTCAAAGAGGACATCTATCATGTTCACATGATGGATCTAGGACAAGAAAACACGTTTGGAGAAAATAGGAATGATTTCATATAGATCAGCTACTGTGATGTATAAAAGACATGCATGTGGAAGAACTCAGTGAGACTTGAAAGAGTTAATGAACTCACCTTTGCCTCAGCCAGCTCCCTCTCAATGTCATTCCGCTTGGAGGGGTCACTCAGGTAGTCCACAAAGTCCTTATAGGTACGGAKGAACTTGGCCTCGTCCTATGACAAAGAAAAGAGCATCTTAGTGAACAGAACACATATCCYCTCAGGGAYGCTCTCTTTCCCTTGAAAGAGAWTGAGTTAGTGAGTTACCATGTGGTTGGCCTGAACCAGTGCGCCCAGGAGGACCTTTCCCGCCACAAACAGATGGTTCCTGCTCAGGGTGGAACCAAGCAGGGTCTAGGGAAGAGGGAAGAGTTASGGTGAGACATCTTCCTCTAGGAGACAGAACAAGAAGTCACAGAGAGAAAARGAAAAGTGGGTCCACTCACAGTGAAGGCCTGGCGCAGGGAGACGAGCCTCAGGGCGATGTCCTCCACTCTCTTGGTGGTAAGGTAGAGGCTGTGAAAGGGAGGGAATGGAGCATGTCAACCATTAGAGTCAATGGGGGATAACAGCATTATGACCACTATCCTTCAGCATCTGACAAGCCCAGACTACACAGACATTTAGAGGAACTCACTTTAGCAGAGGAACCTCCCTCTCCTCAGGCAGCAGGTCCTCCTCCCAGCCCTACGACAACAAAACAAGCATTCAAAATCAGTGACCAATGCAATGACATAACAAACAATCGGTCAATGGAAGGATCTTAATGCTCCTAGTCAATAGTATGTGTGTGTAACGTCTGACCTCATAGCAGTTGTGGCCCTCAGGCTCTGGGTCAGTGAACTGCTGAGTGGTGGGCGTAGAGAAGGAGGCAGCCTCCGACCACGCTGAAGAGGAGAGAAGCCCGTCCAGCCCCATGTGGAGAGTGGCGTACACCACTGAGACATCAGTCTGCTGCTCAAAACACACACAACACACCTGTTTACCACACACGTTATTAGAAAACACACCAAATCTAATGCAAAAATGCCGAGTAATGTCTAGTCTACATGCATAGGAAATCGTTTATTTACCTGGTAGCAGCCAAGCGTCACGTCCACAGACGTCTCGTGGCGGAGGTGAGACGCATAGTGGGTCACCCTGCCAGCCACACGCTGACAGAGAGAGAATACATGTTAAGGCCAAATGGAATAAGTGAAGAAAAGCCTAATCTAATACTATTTCAGTAGTATTTACGTCTTACCTGGATCCAAGTGATGGACTGCACTTTGGTGGCACAGTAGGGGATGCCCTCTGGACTAAGCCTGGCTGTCTCCTTGGAGATGGCCCACACCAGTTGAGTCTCCAGGCCTCTCACCCTASTCACGTGGTGCATCCTCAGCACCACCTGCTGTTGAGATAAACAACAAGACAACATCAACAAAACCACTTCAGCAATTGCTGTGACACATTTCCAGACGAGATAGTCCAAAGGCCTCCAGACGACGGCACTCGAGTCCGGAGCCTCCGTGAGGTCCCCAGTCCGGGGCGCGGCAGCGAGGTGTCGGGGCCGGCAGCGAGTGTCCCCAGTCCAGGGCCCGCAACGAGGGTCCCAGTCCGGGGCCCGCGACGAGGGTCCCAAAGTCCGGGTCGGCGACGAGGGTCCCGCACCAGAAGGCGCCACCAAAAGTGGGGTGAGCCAGAGGTGGAGCGGGGTCTACGTCCGCACCAGAGCCGCCGCGCGGATAGATGCCACCCAGACGCTCCGCTCTAGGTTCAGTATTGCGTTTCGAGGTCCGCACCTTTGGGGTGGGTACTGTACGCCCTGACCTTAGAGACCTTTTTATGTATCTTATTTTGGTTTGGTCAGGGCGTGAGTTGGGTGGGTTTGTTTATGTGTTGATTTTCTATTTTGGATGTTTGTGTTCGGCCGTATGATTCTCATCAGAGGACAGCTGTCATCTGTTGTCTCATTGGGAACTCATACTTAGGTAGCGGCTTTTTTTCCATTGTTAAGGTGGGAAGTTTGACTTTGTTTAGGGCACTTTGCTTTGAGCTTCACGGGTTTGTTTTTTGTGTGTTTTTATTGTTTTGTTCGGCGATCTTTTCCAATTAAAGAGAAAATGTATGCTCACCACGCTGCGCCTCGGGTTGGTCCTCTTCTTTAAAACGGGCCGTGACAATAGCCAAACAACTACCCTCATCCCCCTACTGTATTTATTTTATTTATCTGATCTTTGCACCCAGTATTTCCTAGTTTAGCGCATTAATCTACTGCACATGAAGCTACTGCAAATCTACCATTCCAGTGTTTTTAATTGCTATACTGTAGTTTACCGTGCGCCACCGATGACCTATGTATTTACCTACCTGTCCCGTTATCGTCACCTAATTTGCTCACATTGTATATAGACTTGTTTTCCTACTGTATTATTGCCGTATGTTTGTTTACGCCATGTGTAACTCTGTGTTTTGTTGTACAGTGGGGAGAACAAGTATTTAGTCAGCCACGCCAGATTTTGAGGTTTCCCACTTACAAAAAGTAGAAGGTCCTGTAATTTTATCATAGTACACTTAAACTGTGAGACCAGAAATTAAAACAAAATCCAGAAAATCACATTGTATGATTTTTTAAATAATTATTGCCATTATTGGTAATGAACTAAGTACTTTGATCACCTAACAAACAAGTAAGATATTCTGGTTCACAGACCTGTACTTTCTTCTTTCAGAGCCGCTCTGTTCGCATCCATGTACCTTATTAATGCACCTGTTTTGAACTCTTACGTATAAAAGCACTTCCAACAACTCAGTCATACACAGAACTCCCACTTGCCACATGAGCCAGAACCGAGCTGTTAAAGGACACAGCGGACTAAAATTTGTAGACCTGCACCAAGGCTGGGAAGATGAGTCTGGCAATAGGTCAAGCAGCTTGGTTTGAGAGGAAATCAACTTCTGTTGGGCACTTATTAGAAAAAGGACGAAGTTGTCCATGTTTTGGTCCATTGATCATCATGTCTTTCCCTGTGCTTCCCTCTGCTGGGTCTTATTAGGTTCTTCCCTCTTTCTATCCCTCTCTCTCCCCCCTCCTCTCTCCTCTCATCGCTCTCTCTCTCTAATCGTTCAGCTTCCTGCTCCCAGCTGTTTTCTCATTCTCCTAACCGACTCATTTACCTCTTTCACAACCTGTCCCTATTTTGGCCTCTGATTAGTGTCCCCTATTTCTCCCTCTGTTTTCGCTTCTGTCCTTGCGGATTCTTGTTTGATGTTTGCTGTTCTGTGTCCTTGTTCCGCCCTGTCGTGTTTTTGCCTCTTCAGATGCTGCGTGTGAGCAGGTGTCTATGTCAGCTACGGCCCTGTGCTTCCTGAAGCGACTGCCAGTCTGTGGTCGCGTCTCCAGTCGTTCCTCTCTACTGACGAGAGGATTTTCAGTTTCCCTGTTTTTGGATTTACCTTTAATACTATCCAGGAGAATTATTGTTTGTTTAAGACTGGGATAAAGACTTCTGTGTTCTTTTACGTCGCTTTTGGGTCCTCATTCACCAAGCATAACAGAAGTTCAAGATGACGGTCAATCACCCTTCGTTCTGGGGGCTCCATGCAAGATTTTACCTCGTGGGGCATCAAAATGATTCAAAAGAAGGTGAGGCAATCCGCCAGAATACAAACGGAGGACGCTGTAATGACCTGACAGAGAAGCTGGGACCAAGTCCAAAAGACAAACCTATCAGTACAACTACACTACGCCAGCTGGATCTCAAATCCTGGCAGCGCACGAGAGTGTCCCCCTGCTTAAGCCAGATGTCCAGGCCGTCTGGAAGTTTGCTAATGAGATTCTGGATGATCACGAAGGAATGGGAGAATCTGTTAGGTCTAGATGAAACAAAAATAATTTTTGGTCATAACTCACTCGCGTGTTTGGAGGAAGAAGAAGATGAGTCACACCAAGAACAACCATCCAACTGTGAAGTCATGGGGGTGGATAATCATTCTTTGGGGACTGCTTTTCTGCAAGGGCCAGGACGACTGATTACGTGGAAGGAAGAGATGGGGCATTATCTGGAGATCTTGGCTGAAAACCTCCTTCTCAGTAATGAAGCATTGAAAGATGGTACGTGGCTGGGTCTTCTCAGCATTGACAACTGACCGAAGCACACAGCCGCGGCACGAAGGAGTGGCTCCGTAAGAAGCATTTCAAGGTCCTGGAGTGGCCTACAGTCTCAGACTCTACAACCACATAGAAAATTTTGGAGGAGCTTGAAAGTCCGTATTGCCCAGCACAGCCCAAACCTAATGGATCTGAGAGGGTCTGTATGCATGGAGGATGGGCAAAATTACAGCACGTGGTGAACTGTGTGCAAGACCGCGTGCGTCCCAGAACCTGCTAACAGAAAAACGTATGAACTCTGTATTGCAAACAAAGGCTTGTACATAAAGTATTAGAGTTAACTGTTTGTTGTATGTGATCAAATACGTTATTATTCAACAAATTTGCAAAATTAAATTATTAAAGAATCCTACAATGTGATTCTGGATTTTTTTCTCTTGTTTTAGATTCCGTCTCTTTCATGTCGTGAGTGTACCTATGATAAAATCTCACGATACTACAATGCTTTGTAAGTAGAAAAAACCTGCAAAAATCGGCAGTGTATCAAATACTTGTTCTCCCCACTGTATGTGTTAACTGGCTTTGCTTTATCTTGGCCAGCCCGCTCGCAGTTGTAAATGAGAATTGTTCTCAAACTTGGCCCATACCTGGTTAAATAAAGGTGATTTAACAAAACAGAAATATATATATATATACAACTGGAAGGCTATCGAAGGAGCACGTCGACGTACTAGAATGATGACAAACAATTTTAAACGGATTCTAAAGGGAATCATAGAAATTCCAAACTCCTTTTCTATAGCAACAACAGTTGCAATTTTGTAAAACGTAGCAAGATTGCTAATATAGCTAGTTAGGTAAGCAAAAGTCGATCGCTTTAGCCTCAGTTATTAAAGTTAATGTTAGGCTAGCAAGCTAGCTAGCTACAACATCTCTAGCACAAGCATGTTTGCCAAGTCTGAATTATAGAAAATACACAACATTTCGCAAATTATAATGACAATTGTTAAATGTAGTAAAATAAGAGTTTTAAACGCAGGGAGACGAGCTCAGGCGTGTCTCACACTTCTTGGTGGTAAGGTAGAGGCTGTGAAAGGGAGGGAATGGAGCATGTCAACCATTAGAGTCAATGGGGGATAACAGATTATGACCACATTAATGACATACTGAAGTTGTTATTTTTCGCACGAGAAAAACGTTCCATAGAACGTCGGTTAAGATGTCTTCCTTGTCAACACACGTTCGAAAAAATGAACCGTGTGTTGCCAAGAGACATCTAACCGACGTTCTATGGAACGTTTTCTGTGCGAAAACAACACTTCAGTTTGCTGCTGACAACAAACTGTTTGTTTTGAACCTGAGAAGAAAATCGACTGGAAAATGCCTGGGTGCTTTCAAAATGGCGGAGAGAGTGCGTGGACGTCGGCGGCCTACTGCGTCGACAGGTTGTTCAAATTCATTTGTGCTTGTTTTTCTTGTCTTTTCTGTTTTGCAGGGTTCGTGATCGTCGACAGGTGGACAGCGACAGCAAAGAGGGTATGTGGAGTTTAAAACTCTTATTTTACTACTTTAACAATGAATTAAATTAGCGAAATGTTGTGTATTTCTAAATTCAGACTTGGCAAAAATGCTTGTGCTAGAGATGTTGTAGCTAGCTAGCTAGTAACATTAACTTCAGTAACTTTGCTAAGCGATTGACTTTTGCTACCTAGCAGCTAGTATTAGCAATCTTGCTACGTTTTATGTCCTAACATTGTTTTTTTATATTCCAATGTTCCTAATTTTAGAAACAACTGTCCTGGATGAGGTCCAGTTGGATGTGCCATTGGATGATGTGCCAGATGTTTCCACAGCTGCCAGTCCTCCTTGATTGTCCAGAATGCTGCTATCATCCTTGAGGATGTGCCAGATGTGCAGACTATCCTTGAGGTACAATTTTCGGAAAGTTTGTGTTTTTATGTTTGAAAAATATCCCAGATATTCAAGTTGTGTCTCTTTGACATGAAAACAAACTCTTGTCTGCTTTCTGCTTTACATTACATTAACATTTACATTTAAGTCATTTAGGCAGACGCTCTATCATAGAGCGACTTACAAATTGGTGCATTCACCTTATGATATCCAGTGGAACACACCACTTTACAATAGTGCATCTAACTCTTTTAAGGGGGGGGGTTAGAAGGATTTACTTTTATCCTATCCTAGGTATTCCTTTAAGAGGTGGGGTTTCAGGTGTCTCCGGAAGGTGGTGATCTGACTCCGCTGACCTGGCGTCGTGAGGGAGTTTGTTCCAACCATTGGGGTGCCAGAGCAGCGAACAGTTTGACTGGGCTGAGCGGGAACTGTACTGTCCTCAGAGGATAGTGGAGGCGAGCAGGCCAGAGGTGGATGAACGCAGTGCCTTGTTTGGGTGTAGGGCTGATCAGAGCCTGAAGGTACGGAGGTTGCCGTTCCCCTCACAGCTCCGTAGGCAAGCACCCTGGTCTTGTAACGGAATGCGAGCTTCGAACTGGAAGCCAGTGGAGAGAGCGGAGGAGCGGGGTGAACGTAAGAGACTTGGGAAAGTTTGAACACCAGACGGGCTGCAGGCGTTCTGATGAGTTTGTAGGGGGTTAATGGCACAGCAGGGAGCCCAGCCAACAGCGAGTTTGCAGTTAATCCAGACGGGAGATGACAAGTGCTGGATTAGGACCTGCGCGCGCTTCTGCGTGAGGCAGGGTCGTACTCTGCGAATTGTTGTAGCAGCATGAACCTACAGGAACGGGTCACCGCCATTGATGTTAGTTGAGAACGACAGGGTGTTGTCCAGGATGCACGCCAAGGTTCTTAGCATCCTGGGAGGAGGACACAATGGAGTTGTCAACCGGATGGCGAGATCATGGAACGGGCAGTTCCTTCCCGGGAGGAAGAGCAGCTCCGTCTTGCCGAGGTTACGCTTGAGGTGGTGATTCCGTCATCCACACTTGATATGTCTGCAGACATGCAGAGATGTGGTACTTCACCACTGGTTATCTAGAGGGGGGAAAGGAGATAGATTATTGTGTGTCGTTCTGCATAGCAATGATAGGAGAGACCATGGTGAGGATTATGACAGAGCCAAGTGACTTGGTGTATGGAGAATAGGAGAGGGCCTAGAACAGAGCCTGGGGGACACCAGTGGTGAGAGCAGTGGTGCGGGAGACAGATTCTCGCCACGCCACCTGGTAGGAGCGACCTGTCAGGTAGGACGCAATCCCAGCGTGGGGCCGGCGGAGATGCCCAGCTCGGAGAGGGTGGAGAGGAGGTCTGATGGTTCACAGTATCAAAGGCAGCGATAGGTCTAGAAGGATGAGAGCAGAGGAGAGAGAGTTAGCTTTAGCAGTGCGGAGCGCCTCTCGTGAACAGAGAAGAGCAGTCTCTAGTTGAATGACTAGTCTTGAAACCTGACTGATTTGGATCAAGAAGGTCATTCTGAAGAGAGATAGCAGGAGAGCTGGCCAAGGACGGCACGTTCAAGAGTTTTGGAGAGAAAAGATAAGAAGGGATACTGGTCTGTAGTTGTTTGACATCAGGGAGGGATCGAGTGTAGGTTTTTTCAGAAGGGGTGCAACTTCGCTCTCTGAAGACGGAAGGGACGTAGCCAGCGGTCAAGGATGAGTTGATGAGCGAGGTGGAGGTAAGGGAGAAGGTCTCCGGAATGGTCTGGAGAAGAGAGGAAGGGGATAGGGTCAGCGGGCAGGTTGTTGTGGCGGCCGGCCGTCACAAGACGCGAGATTTCATCTGGAGAGAGAGGGGAGAAAGAGGTCAAAGCACAGGGTAGGGCAGTGTGAGAGAACAGCGGTGTCGTTTGAACTTAGCAAACGAGGATCGGATGTCGTCGACCTTTCTTTTTCAAAATGGTTGACGAAGTCATCAGCAGAGGAGGGAGGAGGGGGGAGGAGGGGAGGAGGATTCAGGAGGGAGGAGAAGGTGGCAAGAGCTTCTAGGGTTAGAGGCAGATGCTTGGAATTTAGAGTGGTAGAAATTGGCTTTTAGCAGCAGAGACAGAAGAGGAGAATGTAGAGAGGAGGGAGTGAAAGGATGCCAGGTCCGCAGGGAGGCGAGTTTTCCTCCATTTCCGCTCGGCTGCCCGGAGCCCTGTTCTGTGAGCTCGCAATAGTCGTCGAGCCACGGAGCAGGAGGGGAGGACCGAGCCGGCCTGGAGGATAGGGGACATAGAGAGTCAAAGGATGCAGAAAGGGGGAGAGGAGGGTTGAGGAGGCAGAATCAGGAGATAGGTTGGAGAAGGTTTGAGCAGAGGGAAGAGATGATAAGATGGAAGAGGAGAGAAGTAGCGGGGGAGAGAGAGCGAAGGTTGGGACGGCGCGATACCATCGAGTAGGGGAGTGTGGGAGTGTTTGGATGAGAGCGAGAGGGAAAAGGATACAGGTAGTGGTCGAGAACTTGGAGGGGAGTTGAAATGAGATTAGTGGAAGAAAGCATCTAGTAAAGATGAGGTCAGCGTATTGCTGCCTTGTGAGTAGGGGGGGAAGGTGAGAGGGTGAGGGTCAAAAGAGGAGAGGAGTGGGAAAGAAGGAGGCAGAGAGGAATGAGTCAAGGTAGACGTGGGGAGGTTAAAGTCACCAGACTGTGAGAGGTGAGCAATCTCAGGAAAGGAACTTATCAAGGGCGTCAAGCTCATTGATGAACTCTCAAGGGACTGGAGGGCG
The DNA here is from genome assembly GCF_002910315.2 of Salvelinus sp. IW2-2015. Lineage (NCBI taxonomy): Eukaryota > Metazoa > Chordata > Actinopteri > Salmoniformes > Salmonidae > Salvelinus > Salvelinus sp. IW2-2015. The sequence continues at coordinate 386,752 of NW_019942677.1, forward strand.
ATAATGATTTAGGAGGCCCTGCAATTGGCAGTTTGATTCCGATTAGGTTCAGCCCCTGTATGTGGGCCTGTTGTGATCAGGGTAAGAGACCCCCCCCCCACACAACAAGTCACATCACGGTTACAATGTTTACTGTTTCCAACATGAATGTATGGTAATGTGCAGAACATGCCGGTCCGGTGGTTAAAGCTTGGAGAACTTTCCAGTTCATCAGCCCCATCATCACCTAATGGCGTGGGGGATCCCAGGTATGTCTTTGTAACTACTAATCCTAATCTACATTGTCAGTCATTTGATCTTGAT